>NW_027248367.1:942500-1192500 GCF_041260155.1 Ptychodera flava
AGAATTAAGAAGGCGATTTAATTTAGTAATTGGTACATAGTGGCCGCCGCCGTCTTCAACGGCTATCAGTAAGATATTCGCTATCTGTTCCCCTTGCGGAACAGAAGACCCCCTATCAGAACGAGCTCCGCTACAGCCACTATATAACACAGTTATGCCGGACAGGTCGGGATCATTTTCGTAGATCTGAAATACTTGAAGTCTGACCCCTGGATTTTGCTGCTCGAAGCGCTTGAATACAGTCTCATCGGCGGGCGTAGGAAATGGTATTCCATCAAAACAGTAGTCAGCCATAAATTTGTCATACGTCTTCCAGTTTCTTCTAGTCTGACCACATTTCTTTTTGCGAAACTCTTCGTCACCTAACTTTATACTTGCTACAACTGCGTATTGAAAACAATTCTCGCTGCCGAAAGGAAGAACCAGATCGCTCACACAATGCTTATTTATTAACCATTTGGGAAGTTGGACTCGCTCCGTTCCCGTAGGGGCGCCGGCCCCGAGTAAAACTTCTACTAGAATTACTTCAAAATTAAGTATCTCCTCGAGAACGAGACCAGAACCCTCAACATTTTCAATTGTATCAAGCATATGGTCGTAGCGATCTATTAATTGTTGTTTTATATCCGATCCTCTTACATCTTTTGTGTATGTATCTTTTAATTTAACAGGCAATGTATGAATTTGTGTATTACCGTTTTTCGGATCCACTAATTTGACTTCCATTTCTACATAAACAGAGTACATCTTTCCCTTTTTGGCCATACCTTCGATATCGATCGTTTCGATATCCTCGACTCGCTTGACTTCAGGAAATTCTTTTCGTAAAACTGCCCCGTCGAATGCTTTTCGTAATTGGCGCCTAACGTCAATATTCTCATCCATAATAATCTTTATAATATATACTATCCTAAAAAAATTTTTTAAAAAGAAAATATTCTATGATAGGTCATCAAAATCCACTATAATATTTTTGTCAGCATTTATTTGTTTATATATCTCGCCTAATCTTTCTAAGTCGACTAGTTCTTCCACGTCTTGAATTTCTGGTTTATAAGGTGTGACACAAAATAACCTCTCTATAGTGAAAGAAAGTGTAGTACGCTTAAATAAGCGCGGTTTAAATGCCAAGAATTCTATCTTACTACCTTTTCGGATATTACGAGGTACAATAGCAGGATTTTCTCTGGCTGGCAATCGGCTCACTGCTTTAAAACCACAGTCACTTTCTTGAACTATATCAATACATGTAGCGAAATCGTGATCTCCTCTTTTAAACCAAAATTTAAAATACGTAGTCTGTTTGTCGCTCCCTCGCTTCTGATACACTTTAGATGGATTGTAAAATAATAAATTATTCTTGGAGTGAGCGGCCAGGCTTGCAGCATAGCTTTTAGTGGTACTTGCATCGAAACTTTCACCTAAGGTACGGGATACTATTAAATCGGTAAACTTTTGAAGACTCGGTCGCCAACACACGCATATTTCATCGCATGTAGCAGGATCTTTGGATCCATATTTAGGCCCGATGGGGAAAACCACTTCTAGCTCACTGTCTACATATATAATAGGATCTACATATTCACCAAATATGAGTTTGCCGTCACTGATTTGAACGTTTTCTCCACTTTCAAGTATTTTTATTGCATCTGAAATAGAAAGGATTGCCATTGTCTTATCGTAATATATCTTTACGAAAAATAATTTAAAAAAATTTTTCTATGATATAGATATCACAAAAATGTCATACATATTCATAAATGGCCCAACTGGAAGTGGTAAGAGTTACGATGCAGTAAATTTGGCGGGCGCCACCGTTCCAGCAGGAGACTACATTATTTGTGACTCAAGTATAATTCAACATCTGACTTTTTCTCGAATCCGAGGCGTTAACGCGGCGTCGGAAGAAAAAAAGATTGTTTCAAAGGCATTCGACCATTTACACGGTTTCATTATCATATTTAAAGACGTGACTTGGGCTTATTGCAGGCGGAATATTCTGACTCGAGCAAGACAATATGAAATAAGCGGTTCAAACAGACTTTTTTAGAAATTTGCGACGACTACAGACTTCCACGTTTGGTAATTAGTCAACCACTTACGCCTGCCCTTCTCAAGAATATACTTAATCCAACAATTGATACGGAGACAGTCGGGCCAGTAGATTTTCCACGAGCTTTTGACTTTGGAATTGCATGGGGCGGCCCTTTGGCACACGATAGCGGCAGCCAGGGATTTTTAATAGATGGTTTCGGCGAGGAGGAACTTGAAAAAGCTTATTATCCACCTAATCAAGAACAACTAGAACAACCTCGAGTCTCACTCAAGAACCTCCACAAACTTCTTAATGCTTGTGAATCTGTGCACGCTTACAATGCTCCGTTTGACTTACAGGCACTTGACATGATGAAGGGACAAGACTTTGGAGTTACTTGTCTATGGCTCATGTCAGTTGTGTACATTATACTTCAACCAGAACTTATCGATAAAGCTGAACAAGGGGGACTCGAAAGAACAGTTCATAACAACATGAGAAGTCGCTTTGAAGATCTTGCAAACTTAATATGTTCCCCTTCGGGATGTTCATCTGGAGTACCACCTCATCCACATACAGCTCGAAAAGATGCAATAAGTGAACATTACTTACGACAATACATGATAAATACTTGGCCGGGCGGATGGAAGAATAATGGTAAACTGACACTTTCGGCTTTCAAGAAATTAAGGCTTGCTCCATGGTACTTATTGAATAACTTTCGTAATTACTTGCGTTAGTACTTGACAAGTACCAGCCACAGGAACTACATAAGTACTTACGAAGTTCTAATAACATTTTCCTCTGGCTCCCAACTATTGAAACTTTCTGGATAACCTTTCCATTTTATCAGATAATATTTCTTTCCTCTAATTTTTTTCGTCTTCAAATTCGTTCTACTCTGTACAGCTCGTCGGCGCCAGCAGCGCTCTGAAGTTCATCGGAATAGAAAGTGCCGAGTATTTCCTCTCCATTCAGATCTTTTATTTTGTAAACTGGCGGCGTTCCCAGTCCAGCTGCGTACACCACTTTTGAAACTATGAAAATCTCCTCTGTCCAATTTGGTAAATATCCTTTCCTGAAAGTGGTCTTGTATTTTGTAATTCGGACTCGTTCTCCCGGCTTGAATTCAGGGGTAGCTCCCGCGGCTGCCAACTCAGGACCGTAGAGTGTATAAAATGCCTGCCAATCGTTGTCCTCTGTTACGTCGACGGGTTTCATTTTGATACTTGTGTGTACGGTGTTATTGTAATTCTCGAGAAGTTGTGGTAGAATGGGGAGCCATTTTCGTGTCTGTCTGTATGTGAAGTATTTCCACATCATCGTTTTAAGAGTCCGATTAAAACGTTCCACGACACTAGCTTTTTTGTCACTGTAGGTGTGAAACCAGTGAATTCCTGACTCCTCCAACCATTTCTGCATTTTTCAGTTAGTAAATTCCCGCCCCTCATCTGTCTGAAGTTTGTCGGGTTGCCTCCCGGATTTCTTAATTATGTCTTGTAGCGCCTTCAGAGTATCATCTGCCGTTTTTGACTGTATCGGCCTGGCCCATGCATATTTGCTGAGCACATCGATTACTGTTAGCATGTATCGAATGTTTTTATTCTCTTTTGCGAATGGTGAAGGGAATTCCACGAGATCTGCTTGCCAAAAATTGTCTATCGATGTTACAAAAACGCGCCTCCCACCGCGAGTACGAGGTACCGGTTTATGTAGATTATAAGTTAGCTGAGTTTTTAACCAGTCCTGTACCTCTTTCTTAGTAACTTTTAGTCCGCTGGCGCGTGCTGCGTCATATAATTTTTGTACACCTCCAAAACCAGTTTTCGGGTTGTAATATAGTTCTCTTAGAGAGCCTTCGGTGTTCCTATCGGTAGAGCCTTCAGGTCCTATCGGCGAAGCCATGATTAGCTATATTATACGAAAAATTGTATGTCGTACGGATGCCGTAAATGAAATACTAATTTACTGAATGGTATACTTTTCAATTGTCTGACTAGGTCCGTGGCTTCCCGTTCTGACACCTCCATTCCATATTCTTTTATAATAGTCTTGTTATCTGTCTTGCTCGGTGTGTAAAATAGTACTAACATCTGTATGTTTTCCCTGAATGGTTTACTAATACTAGTATATTGTTGAGTCAGAACCAAGACAGATAATCCGTCATGTCTTGCGCTGAAACCAAGTTTGACTAAAACGTCACTGCGCTTCTTCATATCTTTGGACGAGGCGCAGTCGTCGAGGATTATTAAAGTGTTCGTGCCTGCCCATTCCTTATGTACGAAGGCTAGTGTATCATCCACAGCATCGAGTCCGACCGGAAATATAAACACATTATCATCGGTGAAAATGAATCTTTTATTATACGTTTTATTGTTCATGAATGTCGGACAAATGAAAACTATATATTCAAATTTCCCTAAGTACGGACCGGTGAGGAGATCCATCACATATTCAGTTTTGCCAGAATTTGTCGGTCCAGTTACAATCATGTTGAATGGCGGGGTAGCGTACATCGGATCTATATACTGTACATAAATGTAATGAATATGGCTAAAGATAACAAACCAATTTTGCCGAATTCATGAATAGGATCCGCGCCGGCGACAGCAGCGACTGTATCTGCTGCCTTCCGTTCCCGTTCCGAAGGTGATAGGGGAACCGTGTCATTGTGAGGTGGCTCTCCAGGATGGTCATCCTGCCACTTCACAGCATCCTCGTCCCCATCCATCTCATGTTTAGCACTTTCTTTAATTTCTGTGTTTATATCTCCATTTACCCCGAAGACCATAGATTCAGTTGCGTATTGCAATTCATTATTATAACCTGTGATTGCCGGGCCTGAAAGAATGACCATTTTAGACGGCAAGAGAAGTAAATTGGGCGAAACGGCCATATCAAGTTTGACACCAGTATTTGTTATTGTGTCTTGATATCGCCTATAACTGATTACCTTATCAGTATTACGAATTTCATCTTCGAGGAGAACGCCGAATTCTTTTCGGACTTGCTCTGCACTGCCAGTATCGCCCACAATGGTACTATGAATATTCGCTTGTGTGCCAAGTATACAATATACATAGGCTTCAAGGCTTTCATTGAGGCGGACAAGACCGGCCTTTGTTAGTCCCCGAGTCTCCCTTCAAGGGGATGAAACTATTATATTGACCCTCCGATCCATCATTTCGGAAGAAATAATAATGTGGTCTGTCTTTATCGGGCAGTACATGTTTTTTCTTTCCAAAAATTGTATGTGTATAGAAAACACCTCCGTCGGCAGAGAGGAAAAAGTCGTGTCCATTGTATATAGCAGCAGGCTGACGGACGGGCCCACGATTAGTGTAATATTCATAACCATAACCAAGACCTGAGTTTTGGCCTTGGCGATATCGAAAGTCGGACTTCGTGGGGCTTATATTTCCAAATTCTGTACATAGAAGTTCATATTTCACGAGATTGTATGGATTGTCGCCGGCTTTGAAGACACCTTCGTCTGGAAGTGCAACCTCCATTTCGTGAAGGATCCGACGTACTGTAAAATATACATGAAAACGACAGAATGATCGTATTTGCGGCGGAAATTTGCTGTCCAAGAGATGGGCGAATGATATACCACAACCAGTAGTGCTGCACCATACGGCGAAATTTAATTGCTGGTCCCAGTATTTCATGTTTGGACCGCCCAACCAGACATTACTTTCTTTAGCTGTTCGATGAGTGATTACGTTATCTTTGAACACATCCCGCGGATGAAAAGTAAATTTATCTGTCGGCGTTACATATATTTCTAAGTCCATGAGAACACGTTTTATGTCGTTCGGTTTAGGGGGAATATCAGCATGCTGTACTGTCGGTACGCTCGTCTTATTCAATGGAAAAGCAACTGGGAATGCGTCTGTACTCATGATTCGTGTTTCTATATACAGATAGATTTTAATGGAGGAGAATTTTCATATTCCATATTTTACCTTCGGAACCGTTCTCATATTCCAGACTATGTTAATACTATATTTCGGATTCAGGTTTAAACGAATTTTTTTATTTTTTACTAAGAATAGATAACATACTGCAAACAATGGAGAATTTAATAAAGTCATCGGCAGCGGCAAATACGACAGCGACAGCGGCACTACCATCAGTGCCTTCGGACGCCCGATCCATAATAGAGACAAAGCGTGAAAAAATACTCTGTGTCATCGCAAGTGGTCAAAGCAAGTTATTTTTTGGCAAGGAGTTTTCAGTTGCGGACGTGGAAAAATGGGAGGATGATACGGTAATTAAAGCCTTCAAAATATATGAAGCGAAATACAGTTCTCTTCTAAGTGATACCATCACTCAAAGTTTCATAGATCTAGGAGCCCACGCAATCAGTCAGGTAGTTCCAATCGATGACCGAGATAACTATGCCACTGATCTTAAAAAGGATTTTATTCTAAACAGTGAAATAAAACAATTATCAGGATGGATAGCCTACACATGGGGGCCCATACTTGCTCTAGTTTCCACCGGTTTAATAACGGGTAAACATGTAGATTTTAAAAAAATCGGGCTTAATATAATACCCGAAATAAATGGATTCAACTTCGCAAGCACCAAAAACGGTTTCCAACACCGACTCAGCAAACGGCCCCTCCGACTCTGTCACCACAAGCCTCTCCGATGACTACCCTCCGGAACGAGCCACAGCGCAATATAAGAAAATTATGTTACCGACAAAGTGTCCAGGGAGAGTTGCTGCGGGCAAGAGATTAGCAGAATGGAACAGGCAAAACAAGGAGACAGTGTGATGAACGGTATGATAAATGTTATCTTGTTTAGGAATTATAGGAGTTTCATTGACTGCATTAGGACTATATCGGAGGTGTGCTCGACATATTTGTCCCTTCAGAACAATCTTAAGCACCCAACTACTCGGTATACTGATTCACCTCAAGATCAAACCTCTTACGACAATAATGTCATCAGATAATACACTGCGAAGGTGGATAAACGAGGGAGAGAATTATTGCTCATACAATGCTAGAGGGGTTCCAGTAAGATTATTTTGGGACACAACTTTGCAGAAACTGGGCTTGAAAAGTGTCGGTGAGGAGGTGGCTGAATTAACTTTACAGACAGCAAATCAACAGATGACTGATAATATGAAAATAATTGAGCATGGTACAGTTTTTATCAAATGTATAAAATTAGGTACAGGAGACGAGTTTGATGATTTAGTTGGAAATATTGCTATAAAAACAGATTCAAGAACACCTTGCAATATTATCATAACTATAGATAAAGATAAAAAAGATTTAGATATTTTTACTCGCACTAATACTCCGGAAGAAAGTCGTTCCGATAGGAGAAACATTTCATTTGTTAAAAAAGATACAACTACTTACACTTTAGATATCAGTACCATTTATCTAAAACGTCTCATTTTGTTTGAAGTAATGGTCTTCCGACACATTTTAAGTTCAGAGGAAATTTCTAAAATTTTATCTATCGCGTGAACAAGTTAACCCCGAGTTCAGAAAAAAATTCCGCAGAAAATTTTCATGAAAAACTGTAGAATTTCAGACCTGTGTTATGACATCACAGGCTGCTTGGCAACACTGTGAAGCCTATTGGAACGGGAAAGTCTTATCAGAAAGCCCCTGCCGGAATGGTATTGCGTAACAGCGTCTTCCCTTCGGAACCCGTTCCAGTAGGGTAGGGACTAAAATAGGGAAAAATCTAACATAAGTGTTGCTCCATAGGAAAAATGAGAAACATAGTGAAAATTCACACAACCAGAAGATATTGATAAAATTCACATCTATATACTTACATCCAGAAGACAAAAATCGGCACGGTTCCGAAGAGCAGCAGCACAGTCAGAATCTATCGAACAAATGAACTCAGCTGTTGTAGGGGAATTCCCCACTGAGTGCTGACCTAAATGTCTATTATATGTCAGTGAGTCATCTGTAAACACTAACGTAAGTGTTTATTATACGTCAGTGCCAGCTGTCGCGTACGTGAGTTCATATATAGGTCACCTCACTTACGCGCATGTCATTTTTAGTTACAGGGAGGGGATTTCCCTGTAGCTAAAAATGGTGAAAAAAAATTCATCACAAAAAACAACTATTTATTACTACTGACCAAAATGTATAGTAAAAGTTTTAGGTAGATCGCGCCTCGGGGACAGATATTCGGACTCTCAAACTTTTACAATTCTTTTCTGATATACCACTTGTGGGGGTTCATTGTAAAGCTCTTGGTGTAAGAAAACTTTTTATCGGCCTAGTTTTTCGAAATTCGAAAAAGTTTATCCTCTCCATAGAGTTAACACATGGATGGCGGTCATTTTGAATTTTAAAGATCGGTAAATCTTTGGTTATTCGTTTCTCTGGTACCAAAATTTGCACGGTGACACCGATTTTTATCCTTGATTTTGAAAGAGAACGGTTGAAAGATTCACTAAGGAAAGTTTGAGTAAAAGTTCGAGTCTTTCACTTCCGAGGCGCATAATACTCTAAGAGTCCAAATATGTGTCCGTGAGAGAGCTGATAGATAAAAGCATGAATAGACCAACAGCTCCTGAACATGGATGCAGCACAGCCTTGAATCTCGGCTACTCCGATCATACGTGTTGAAAGTCTACACACAAGCTTTAACTTATTTAGGTCGATGTACTTCGTTCCGCAAGAATTATTGGCAAAACAAAATCTGGCCTAGGTGGGTTGTGTTATAGTGTTGGTTGAGAGCTCACGAAACCGTTGCAAGACATATCCGTGACAGTATTCAAAAGCAAATGTAGCGGAAAGAAGTTCATACTATTTAGACGTGAAAATTTACTCGCAATATTGCTTAATCTATGATTTAACTACGGAACGATCTTGAAATGGCTATTGCTCCCTCTACCACAGACCCTAGCCAGAAGTTACTGGCACGCATACCTCGATCATAACGTCATAAGTAACATTTGTGGCTCATGCTGAACTCTGACTTCATTCGTTCTGCATTGCACAGATAAAATTATGGTGGCGCTCATGCCCTTTCTTCACCTCAAGTTCTAAGTAGCTGTGGCAGGTATCTGTATGTAACGTGGCCCGGTAAGCTGAATACATGACTCATGGTCAAGGTAGTTGTAGTTTGGGTTTGTGAGGAAACGGAAACCAAGGGTAGATAAGCAAATGTGCCATTGTTCGAAATCGATTCCTGGGACAAGGTCATGCAAAATATTGACAGGAGAATGAGAAAATAGCTTGTACGCACAAAAACACGATGTTCTTGTCATCGTCAAACTGTTTCCCTACTTCCTGTGTTATTTCAACATACACCCCTATTTGTGGTTGATATCATGAAGAGCGAAAACAAATCTTTCCTATCAGAGAGTCTCTCTCTCTCTCTCTCTCTCTCTCTCTCTCTCTCTCTCTCTCTCTCTCTCTCCCCTTATGAAATTTTTAGCCATCCCGACAAGATTTTCGAGAACTCTCCAGAAAAGGACCCGCAGTGGTCCAGGAGCTCTCCAGGACCTTCTTTCCGGGAGAGCGTGGCATTGCTAACCAAATTAGGTTTGCTGGATCCCTCCCGAAAGATTAATGTCTCTCTGCAGGACAGGTTAGGTGTCGCTCTGCCGGGCGGGTTAGCTGTCGCTCTACCGGGCAGGTTAGCTGCCGCTCTGCGGGCAGATTAGCTGCCGCTCTGCTGGGCAGGCTAGCTACTGCTCTGCCAGGCAGGCTAGCTGCTGCTCTGCCATACAAAAATCATCCTACCTTCTGCACTCTGACTAACATTTACTCAACAACTTGAAACTTATCACTGCTGCTGAAAATCAGCCATTACCAAGCCATCATCTCAAAACCTACACCACTCTGCCCCCCCCCCCCCCAAAAAAAGAATGCAAGGCTAAAAATTGGTAGGAATAAAATTTAATCCACCATATTTTTAAAGCCAATGAACATGACTGATATAAATACTTAATGTTCAAAAAATGTTCAAGTGTCCGTAAAGTCCTAAACTTCATATTGTCACAACGACGGATTATTCTGAAAGACTTGTACTTGAATGTTACAGCTTTGGTTATTGCTTGACTTGTCATCTTGAGTTGTCCTATGAGTAAGCTGGTAAATATAAAAAAGTTCAAGTCAGATATAAAGTTTATCAAACTTATGACAAAATTATGTATGCAAGTTAGAATCCTCGTTGGGGTTGAAAATTTTGACTCGTTCAACAGCCATCAAACATTGAAGACTGTGAAATTTGCATGTATTCATAAAATAAAGAAAATGTTCCCTCAACTTGTGAATGACAAAATGTGATTTATAGCAGTAGTCTAGTATCAATCATTTCATCTTGCAATTCGCTTCAAACTAGGAAAGTCGTAGAATCATTGGCATAAAACAAAATTTAATTTGCAGATGATTTATCCCCTGCAGTAATTCCGTTAAAATTGTAGACTTCACCATGTAAAACTTGCTTGGTTTGAGTACACTTCATTGCATACCTACATGAACTTTCTAAAGCCAAATTGAAACATAGTTAGAAAAAGGTAGGTCTTTTACTGAGCTTATATATCTAAGTTGCTTATCAAAAGGTTTCAGCATTAAATGCAATAGAATATTGTATGCATATTTTGTGATGTAAGAGTTCATGTAGAAATTCAATGATATATTTTAATGAAATATTGTAAATTAATCATTGATTCCCCTTACAATATGCCAGCAAAATATCTACAGGTTATATATAAACAAATGTCAAAATATGTTAATAAAAATTTTAAAATAAACTTCAATTTTAATGACACACGTTCAGAATGATCTCATAAGCAGACAGATGTATATTGATGTCATAGAGAAGTACGTTTTGGAATACATGTAGCAGGTACCAGACTCGGTCAAGAGTTTGAAAACTTAATAATTCGTATCCAACAATTCCTACATGTATTGTTCTTTCTTTGTTTTATATCTCACATTGAGGGAAATTTGTATACATGAGCAATAGTTTTACCTTTGCCAATGCAAGAGAGAAGTATATTATTGTAGACAATAGTATCGGCATGTACTCCATTTTGGTGTACACTGTACCACGGTCCCTCTATCGTACGTTGTACTCTCTACGTTCAACCTCACGAGTTATACCAATTTATTAGAATTCATACAATTGAACAGTATTACTCGAGAATTGCGCCGAACAAAAACAGTAAAAAACTACGTCTTCACGTCGCAGAGAAGGCAAATCGAAAATGTACTTACCGAAGTTTAAACGATCGCCTAGATCCACGGGGATGTTATGGTGATCATTGTTCAAATCGACGAGCCGATCGATCTCCACAAGCTGATCATGACGACGATGATTTTTTTACGCGTCGTAAACATTGCCTATAGGTTTTACATACATAGTTAGCGTGTATGAGTCGTCACGACGATGTCAAACAGCAAATTTACGCGAAATTTTGTCAAACTTATAGGGAAAAATCAGCGACAATTTACTCAGTAATTCAAAGGTCGTAACTGTCCAAAATTTGGCGCTGAGATTTGACCTTTGATTGTTTTACCAATCTGACCAATCATAACGAAGTCTTCACATGATCTATGATGTCATCATGCGTGATACTATTACTTCTGGTATAAAGTCCTCGCGATCCCTGCAGTTTAACTAGCATGAAGTACAGCGGACTTCAAAAGCATTTAAAAGTACACTGACGGAAAGTTCATTGAAAAACCTAGAGCGTTCGATCGACTATCCAAGCAACAGTACATTGAGAGCTCCTGTGGCCATGACTAAGTCGCGGCACGATGTCAGAATATAGCAGAATATAGTGGTGAAACCCTACGTATAGCATTCCCATATGCCGCCGTACTACAACTGTGTATCGTACAAAACCTTAGGTACTGAACTACTACTAAATCTATCTTTTCGGTTTTACGGGACCCAAGTTTCAATGAAAATTGTATTCTTTGCGACAGAGTGAGATACGAAAACCAACGCATCTGTTCACATTGTAAACTTGTGTTCGCGTGTGTTTCTCTGGAGAGTTGAGGTTGCGTGCACGTACACGCATCCATGGGTTGAGAACACAATAACAATAATGAAAATGGATTTACAAGATTTATTCCCTTGTCTTAAAAACTTCAAAAGTCGGCGATTGAGTAACTGCACTGATCAAAGTAAACTGATGTTTTTGGAAATAATTGTCGATGAGATAATTTGTAAGGTCAAATATTGTCACAGACGTGATTTAAATCCTATATTTAAAAGCAAGCAATGAAATGTTATTGTTATCAATTATTATTTCCTTCGTGGACTACGGCCGATTTTCTAGAGATTTTCGTTGCTGCCATGAAATCAATTTTGAATTTTTTTACGGATTAATTTATCATTGGCTCAAAAGTAACCTGATGGCAAAGAAAACATTTTCATAGGAGTCTTTTGTGGCTGCCTATAGTGTACTCATGAAACAGCATTGTTAATCATCAGAATACCCTTTTTAGCAGTTTGTAGCTCGATCGCCTCAATCACATCATAGCAGCTTTTACTGTCTATTAATTATCACACTCTGAATGAACTATTAGCACTGCAAACCCACGCTCACGTTCATACATCGCTTGGCTTATGTTTACCATCTGCAAACTTCATTTATTTTTATTTTATTTTTTTATATTTGTGATAGACAATACCGCAGCAAATATTAAGCTTACTGATCGCCTCTGTGCAACTATATATGACATGCACATGTAAGTCGATCTGTCCTCTGCTACCTCCATGGTCTGATAGTCAAAATGTATTAAGTGCAGAGATGCTGCTCCACTCCTATCATTTTCTGTCGCTCTACGGGCCAGATTTGTTGTTAGATATATCTGATCAGCCACAATTATTAGGCCACTAATGTTCCTGCAGAGATGCTGCACCAGTCAAGTAATTTGCTGCCGCTCTGCCGGACAGATTTGTAACAAAGTGATCTGCCCAGCTAGCGGGGCAGATTCTGCGGGCCAGAAATCTGCCCTGGAACTCTGCAGCTTTAGTCCCAGAACATTCCTGTCGCTCTCCTGCAGCTCTCCTGTCGCTCTCCTGCCAGGACCTCATTTTTGTAAGGGTGAGCCACCTCTCTCTCTCTCTCTCTCTCTCTCTCTCTCTCTCTCTCTCTCTCTCTCTCCCTCAAAATAAAGTAACCACCATATCGATGATACATTTTTAACAGTCGCGTCAAGACAAAAGTTTTATTCTGAAAACGTCCAGTCTTGAATAATATCCTAATTCCTTTATTAAAAATTTGAAATTTGGCCACTTTACTGACTCCGACTGCCGTAACAACGTGAGCTCTCAAAATATGTAAAAGCTTGCTTCACTTGGATGGAAGTCGCCAACGTCAACATTAACTATTAATGGTGTTTTTGAAAACCGCTAGCCTTTGACCAAAAGGCGCAGACCAGGTACTGTGCCCTGGATAACCACAGCTCTCCAAAATGGCCAAGCTCAATATACACCCGTTGTTGAATTACCAATGTAAATGCGTGACATTCATCGCAGACGCAATTAGCTGCTGGGTAGGTTTCTCGGTCGTGTTCTACAGTGTCACTGTACTTGATTGTGTCTCTCTCAAGAGAGAGACACAGCTTATTAGTCTTAAAGCTGGTGAGACAAGGATTTTCACAAAGTAGGTTGGTTAGATCTTTTAAGAAGTTCTATGGTAGATATGGAGATCTTATATCTAAATATGGCAAATCTGTCACTCAGATGATGAAAGACAGTATTCCCGACTTTGACTCAGAACAGTAATTTAGCAGATAGCTGAATTACCGTACAATAACTTTGTCACACTAGTTCAATCTTGACGGGTGTAGCATGCTAGCAGGGTACGCTTACCCATTCCGGACACCTGGTACCACCACTTATATAGTGGTTCAAGATTGTACTACCGATTTTGTCAGTGATCTTATGTTTCTTTGTGTGTTTGGTTTTTACTGTTTATTGGACCTGGTAATTTATTTGCCTTGAATGATAATGATTGCTGGAATCGATTTGATGTCATATTGAAAAGGTTTCATCAATGCCGAGGTGGGAACATTACGGGTAGCATTATTTTCCGACAAACAAACATGTAAAAAAAAACAACAACGAACGACTGCGAAGGGACCACAGGGCGTGGCAAGAATTATTAGTGTAGAAGTTATGAATGTGATCAATAAATGTCTTGTATTAAACTTCTTTTCATAACATAAGCCTTACTTGTGTCTAGTGTGTGCCTATTACTTTTTGCCAGCTATCTCTGTATAGTATTTCAAAGAAAACAGTCTATATCTGTTAATTGCCCTCCCTAATCCCCTTCATTAATTTGTTCTGCCGATCACTGACGCGGGCGCTTATCGCCCTGACCAAATAACTCGTTAGCAGCTCATAAGGTAGCAAGACGGTATCCAGGGAATGAGAAATCTAGAGCTGGCTACATTTTGCAAGCCTAAAGTAGGTGACAACACTCACCTGCAATATGGTGCGATATGGTATTGCTCTCTCGGCGATGGTCATACACAGCGGTCATCCATTGTCTGCTCTCTTTGGCTGAGTCAGCCAAACTTACAGAAGCTTGGCCGTCTTCCAGGAGATAAGGCGAGGAAATCGGAAATTACCGATATTTGATGACAATCAAAGAGGTTAGCTACAGGACATTTTCAATCAAGGGCATTTTGCCAAAACTTTTGGCATGACAGTTCACCGGACGAAAAAAGTGAGACATTTTTATCTTTAAAAACAAGAAACCATACTCTTGATGATACCAGCGTTGGTCAGATTGTTATTTATTTTGGTTTGGCTGATTGTCAAAAACTTCTTACTATTTAGTACAAAATTCCAAATGGCAATTCTGCATGGTTGGGGGCGCTCTGATAGTTTTACACATCAGAAACTTGAAGGGAAAGGCGAACTTCACAGGTATACCCGAATCACTACATCCAAACGAAGGCCGTGTTTGCAATGAATTGTGGGAAATAAAGCTTAGGTCACGAGGTCATTCGTGCCAAAACGCTCAAATCGTCACATGTGGACGCACCACATACACACCAGTAATCCACATCGCGCAGACTGAACCTTGCCTATTTCTTGTTATTTTGCTATAGCTTGTATTTCCACACAAAGTGACCTCCCACTATTACAGGCTCGTTAGCTTGGTAGTCTGCTAAATCGATCGATTTTCGGCTCGATCTATCGATCCCTTACTCGATCTGCGCGCCACTGCAACCTAAAAGGAGCAGTTTCTAGGTTGCAGTGGCGCGCAGATCGAGTACGGGATCGATAGATCGAGCCGAAAATCGATCGATTTAGCAGACTACCAAGCTAACGAGCATCTGTGTGACCATTCCTTCACTGACGACAGTGCAATGATTGTCGACACGGGCGTTGCGGCCGGTTCGTAACTGTGTATGTATGTGTGAGCGATATGATATACAATACATGTAGTTTGAACATTGACAATGGATCGAGAGGCAGACCATTGCATACTTCAACTATTACTTCTGTCGCTTGTAAACTGGCATTCAGATGTCAAACCGTGAACCCATATCGGGCAAAATATTGAAAGCTATGTGTCAGTATCACATAGGTCAAATAGGCCAAAATAAAATATGTTTTTGACGCCGTTATTTCCCGTAACCCGGCCTATCCTACTCCGTTATTACCACTCCAAACCCATTGGAGGCTTTCCCGCAATGAAGCATGATTTCGCCACCCAATTATGGTCCCTTGGACCTTTGACAGTGACATTATGACGTAGTCTCAGAAACGATGATGCTATTTTTCCACAACAAATATACTTGAAACGTTGTACAAGGTACCCACTTTCAGCGTCCGACCAGCAGCACTATATATGCTCACGTCTTGACCCTTGAAAATCGTTAAGTTTATCTGCCCCGCTTCATGCAGGAGTAGATGGCCCCACGCATAAAATGACACCGCTAAAGGGCCTAAAAATCATCAAACCTTTATGTGGCATTTGTTGATTTTAAAAAAGCCTTTGATTCTGTTTCAGAAAAAGGTTTATTTTTAAAAATGCAAAAGTTGTGATTCCATGTATGATAATACTCACTAGAACGTGAAAACGTCAATCAAATTCCAGATTGGTTTCATGGGGGGGGGGGGGTAAAACAAGGTTGTAATCTTTCATCTACATTGTTTAACATATTTCTTAACCATCTTCCAAATATATTTTGGGACATTTCTTTCTTTCCCGTTGATATGGAAGATCTAAAGTTAAATTATATTTTATATGCTGACGATTTAGTATCAAAACTTATCTACAGATTTGTTTGAATAAGTTACAATCTTTAAGTAAAAACAAAAACAATGGTTTTCAGTAAAGGTAACCGTTTAATAAAACAACAGTCATTTTAATCTTTTAATATGAGAAAAATGCAATTGAAACTGTAAATCAGTATTACATATTTAGGTATAGTTTTTACACCAAATGGAAAATTAATTCAAGCAGAATCAGTTAACTCTTAAAAAGAAAGTAATGAAAGCTTTATTCAGCATCAGAAAGTCAATTTTAAGTGAAATGGTGTTGAGTCCAAAACTTTGTCTAAAAGTATTGATACTTTAATCATACCAATTCTTTCAAATTACAAGTACTGATAATTGCCTTGAAGGTCTTATTACAGATTTATCTTGGGAGTGAGTAAATGTACCCTACTTGAAGGGATGAGAGCAAAGTTGGACAGATTTCCATTAAAGATCAATCTTTATTTGTCTGTTATTAAAATATTGGTGTCAGTAGTTTGACAGGAGATCATATTCTGAAACAGGCGCTTCAAGAAAACACAGATATAAATTCTCCTGGGCAAATTTTATTCTTTGTATTTTGGGAAGTTACAATCCTATTAATGTTTTCGACTCAAGGAGTGATATCATATACCCAGTTAAACAAGAAAATAAAAGGAAGATACCCAGGGATCACTTGTAAGGAGAATATATCAAGTGATACAAGAAAAATTGAGGTTGTGACAAATTATGTACGTACAGAACTTTCAAGTCTGAATTTTATTTTGAAAAAACCTGAACAATTTGTCAAGTTTTACTCTTCTCAGAGCTTTATTGAAATTCAGATTGAGTGATCATAGTTTAAGTATTGAATTGGACTAGATGATGAGTTTCATGGTACAAATTTTATCACAGAACGAATTTTATTGTTCTAGGAAAGCGGGGTAGATTTCTCCACTTTGAGTGTTACACAAACAGAAGGCTCTTAAAACTTAAAAGAGTTACCTATGGAGTATAACTTTCTAGATCTTGATAGGGGACCCTATATTCTTGAAGAACACTGATCTGTGCTCGACCCTCCTGTAGCATTCTCACTATTAAACAGTTTGCTTTACTGTACAACTTGGATACTATGTAGTCCTTTTGAAAGTTCAGTTTTATACTTTGTCCAATTTTGGAATGTAACATACCACACTCTGTGCTAGTGTGAGGGGGAGTTGAGTTAGCTCTGCATGGCAGGGCTGTGTGTTACCGTCGTTATACGGCCTCCCACTGTGGTGGGAGGCCGTATAACGCCGGTAACACACAGCCCTGCTATGCAGAGGTAGAGTTGAGTATGATAAAGATTGTCGATGCAAATGGAAGGCGGCACTTGCTAAACTATACGATCACAGTCCAAACATGGACGTAATACGTCCATGGTCCGATCTTCTCTACAACTAAAATCACAGTCGACAGCAAATAGTTTTTAATTCCGATATATGTATAATACATTCATTACAAAAGTTACATAAACAACGGAATCAAACCAAGACGCTGGGGTTGCCCCGCACCGTTTACCTTCATAAAAGATAAATAACATATATGGAAAATATCGCCCTAGATGTGGAATTTTGTCGTGATACAAGTCGACAGACGTTTGTCTTGTACGCGCATGAAAGTACGGTACCTCGACGCTGTTTGTTTTGATATTCAAACACCCTGCATGCATGCGTACGTACGTTGAGGCCGCGCCGCGGCACATTTTGGCACGAATGACCCCTATGACCTCAGCGATATTTCCCATAATGCAATGTAACATGTCTTCTCTTCGAAAGTTGTGATTCGGGTATTTTACGGCTTGCGTATGCAGCGCCCTCTATAAGTCTACCTGCAATTTACTTCGACATGCTCACTAATTGGGCGATTTATTTAAAAATCCACCTCGTTTAAGGAGCAAAATGTCACTTACGTGAACAAAAAACACAATATCTTGAAAACCTGAGGCATAATTGTGTGATGCATTCCTTAACAAGGCCTGGAGCCACTCTCCAACGAACCTTGCTCTTGCGTCTGTAACGAGCGTTTTGATTGGCTGAAAGTTTAGCGTCGACCTTTGCTTCGTTAACTGGCTGCATCATCCCGATGATCATTTAAATTGACCGGCCTTGAGAGTTCTGGATGGATTTCTGGTGCTTTATTCACATGATATTGTTATATTAGTTTATCCTGGTTAGTGTAATACTAGTAAATTTTTCAAGCATATGCTTCGCTGACTCAGCGTAATGCATATAACGGTTCATCTATAAACTTCAGAAGCTTGACCTGATTTTTTTTTCCAGTTCATCAATCAATTAGAGCAATAAATATTTCGTTCAAAAGAAAAATGAGAGGTCAGACACAGATTCTGTTTGGCCTGGTATTTTTTGTTTGTGTTGACCTCGACCATCGTGTGAGCGGGTCATAAAAGTTATAAATTAACAGAGCTGTCCATTGTTACCGCTAGTGGTCACTTGACCAGACAAGTCGAGCAGCGGAACTCGTTTATCCAACAAGCATCGCCTGATATAAGAAAAATCACACAAAGAATTATCAATCACTGCACAGGGCCGTTGTCTACCTGTAGCTGCCATAGGTTTCGCACATTTTGCATCGGACCCGTTCTGTAAGCACCATGGCTCGTCTCTCCGTATTTGCGCTTCTGTGCCTTGGCTTCTTGGCCCATGGTGAGTAACAGAGTCTATAGAGCGCGACTCTCTGTATGCAGACGCTTTCTCAACGTTTTGAGATGTGTCATTCTCATAACCAACAAAGTTTCTTTTCTGATATTTTTTTTTCGGAAATTACCTCACTGCATGCACAGTGTGTACGTTTTATGCAAGTACTATACTTTTATTTTCCATTCCTTCTCTCCCCCCCCCCCCCCCCGATTGCAAGTTTGAATTCCTGTACTCACAACCATGGAAGATTTGCACATCTACATGCATTGGATTTTTTTTGTTGATGTTTTTTTTATTTATCATCAAAGCAGTTGAGAATTGATTTGCATTTTTTTTATTTTGCGATGAAGAAATCGACCCGGGATATGAATTGCAATAAACGTTAACATAGCTCAAAGTCGATAACATTTCATAGTTCCCGTCAAAATTTACAAAATTAAAACTAAAAACGATGTTTGTAACACAATTAATTGTCCCTTAAAATTTCTTTGCCCTGTTCATTACTGTGTTATGACGCGTACATGTGTTTTATAAGATACATGCAAATTGATATTTGTCCTTGGCCATGTCAATGCCCGAGGATATACTTCTGTACTTCTGTTTTGTAGCGTCCTCGTTCGACAGGCAATTTTTTTCAAATGTTGATAGATATGCTTCCCTATGTCTAAGTTAAGGCTCTATGACCACAGTTGCGTTTAATCCTAAACGTTTGTCCAGGTAGCCCGGTCAATGCGCGTTCTTGTGTTGTCTCTCGTTGCTGCACGACTTCTAGCCTCTCTTTTAGCTATTTTGCGTTCTTCTCGTTTATTCGTTTATTATTTACCACTTTCATTGCAGCTTATGGATACATAGGAATTGAAGATGATATTGGGGGACCTCTTGGTGGCGACCTCTTCCATGCCCTAGGCTAGACGTAAGCTTCTTTCGTTTTCTTCGGGTTTTCGTCCTTGTGTGTTTTGAAACAATGTTTGCAGACATTATCGTATCGCGAAAAACCCATAGAAATTGAAGTGACGAGGTCAGAATCTTAGAAAACTAGATTCCACCTTTAATTCGTTGACGCATGTCCTTTTTTTGAATCTTTCATTTGATCCTTAAATGTATGCATCAGATCATCACTGAGTACACGAAAGGGTTCGGAATCAAAATGTTTGCAACCCCTCCCCCTTTCAAAAAATGGTACAGTCAAAGTAATTATCACAAGATTGATTAGAAAAAGGGTTCGGGGTCAAAATGTTTGCAAACCACCCTTTCGAAGAGTGGTATCACAAGATTGATTAACAGATCAGTCGACAGTGATTGATTGACATAAATCTATCACTGATAAGCCGACTTGCGGTCATATCACATACAGCGGAAGTCAGATAAGCCAGTTATAGAGAGGTTGTATATCACCCTCTAGAGTTTGTTGATCAAGAGTTATTTGACCGTTGCTTCCCAACCATCTCAGAATAAAAGTACTAGCTTCTTCTTTGAAGTACGTGACTTTCTTTTGTCGTTTGCTCTCGGTGTATCAAATAATTCGCTTGTCATTGGTTCGTATAGAGAAAAGTGGTTTACGTAAATATGAACTCGGAGGTTGGGCAGTCTGTCTGTCTGTCTGTCTGTCTGTCTGTCTCTGTCTGTCTGTCTGTCTCTGTCTGTCTGTCTGTGTCTCTGTGTCTCTGTGTCTCTGTCTCTGTCTCTCTGTCTCTGTCTCTGTCTTCCCCTGTCTGTCTGTCTCTGTCTGTCTCTGTCTCTGTCTCCCTCTCTCCCCCTCTCTCTCTCTCTCTCCTCTCTCTCTCTCTCTCTCTTCTCTCTCTTCTCTCTCTCTCTCTCTCTCTCTCTCTCTCTCTCTCTCTCTCTCTCTCTCTCTCTCTCTCTCTCTCTCTCTCTCTCTCTTCTCTCTCTCTCTCTTATCTCTCCGCTAGCCTGACGGTGGGTCATCCCTACATCAAGGAGTGGTGTTTTGCGAAATATAAGCTTACACCTGTTGTCTACAGATCTTATAATGTCCAATTTTCAATGTTTAGGGACTGGACATAAATTACATGGGGATGGGCCGGTGTTTTTCGAAACACTACTGCATCAAAATAGTGACCCTTCAAAAGTTCTTGCACAAAAATTAGTGACCCTCCCCTTCTCCGTGCATGAAAATAAGTGACCTCCCCTATTACTCAATGCCCTCCTAAGAAATCTGCAATGTGTTCAAGTCCCCCTTCTAACTTGCTATACTTTTGAAGTCCCCCCTCCCAAAAGGAAGGCAAAATATGGCCGATATAATGTTTTGTGCAAAAAATATCAAATCATATGCGTATGATAATTCATGTAAATGAACTTTGCTCTTTGCTTGAAGTGACAGGTAAAAAGTGCATGCATGTACAAAAAATGTATTTTTTAGATTTCATCAATAATGTTGATTCACTATACATGGTAGTCTATGAGAAAACTATCAGCGTGTATTTTCCAATGTAAAACTAGCAATTTCTGTTCATCAATAGACGTTTAATAACTGATATAAATGTACTTGATTAGCATGGGTGGTTTACAAGTGCACATGTGAACAGGAAATTTGATTTTGGAATTTCGCTGAAAATGTTATCCACTATACATGGGAGTCTATGACAAAACAGTAAAAATGTTTTCCCAATAAAAAACATGCACGTTTTGTGCATATATGGATCCTGAATAACTGACATAATTGTACTTCATTAGAAGAGGGTGGTTACATGTGCATTTGTGAAAAAGAAATTTGATTTTGGAATTTCGCCGAAAACGTTGATCCACTACACATTGTACTCTACGAGTAAACTACGAATATTTTTTTAAGTACAAAACTAGCTTAATCTGTGTAATTATGTATGCTTGATTATTGATATTAATGAACTTGATTAGAAGAGGGTGGTGAAATTTGAATTTGGAATTTCGCCTAAAATGTTGATCCACTATACATTTTAGTGTATGAGGAAACTATGAATATTTTTTTAAATACAAAACTCGGTAAATCTGTTTATTTATAGACTCTTGATTATTGATATTAATGAACTTGATTAGTCATACTAAATAAAATGTTTCTAAACAATGTAATCTCCATACAGCGACATGAACGTTTGACACTGACCTATACCCGATGTACTCTCAATGGGTGAATGATATCAAATAACTGTTCTCCCAAATGTTATTGAAAGGCTAAATTGAAACTTTTTGTCATTACAGGGGACAGTCATGCACCACAGAGGAGTTGAGTAATAGTAGAAATCACGACAATCTGAATGTTTTTGCCCAAATGTGGCTGCTTGGATCATCAATAAATTGTTTAATATACCCAAAAACTTGCGCCCGAAGGACGTGCCGAAATGGAAATGGCAGAAAATTAAAGTGCCGGGTTTTTTTCTGCATTTCATATTCTTCATACGTGCACATGCAAGTTCAGGTTTGATGCATGAAAAAGGTGTCCCTCCCCATAGGCTTGCACAAAATTTTATGATCCTTCAAAAATGCTCGCGCGAAATATGGTGACCCACCCTCAAAAAACACCAGCCCACCTCCTGTAATTTCAGTCCAGTCCCTTACATGGATGTCATAATGTAAGATTACATTACGATCCTCTTTTCAATATATGTACTTTCGTATATTTTACTGCAATTTTATTTTTTTCTCCGAAGGGCCTGTTTGGTAACGGGGCAAAGGACGCTGACAGTAGCGATGAGGTGGTATCAGCAGCAGTGAAGAAGGAGACCATGACATCTACGACAGCTCAGATGAGGGCGGTTTAAGCAGCAGTGTAGAGGAAGAATTACGACAGAAAGCATTGGGACCGATTGCCAAACTTCTAAGTGGACAAGGTGATGGCCCTCTCGCCAATAAGCCCTTCGCAAGAATGATGTTCCTCCGTAGGCTTCTCGGCGGTGCAGACGGCGCCGGACCTTTGAGTGGCCTCCAACGCCCAACTGGCAGCCTTGTCCGCAACATGCTCCTTTTCCGACTTCTCAGCAAGCGCATGGGAGAAAGATTCTTGAAGGAGGTCCAAGATACTAAAGAAAGCCACCGTGTCTACACCTTCGCCTTTGCCCTTCGCTGTGACTGTGCCTTAGAATTCATGTAAGTAAACATCTTTTGCATTCTCTCCTTTGTGGACTGAAAGATCTGTCGCTCGAGGGCGTTTTTATGCTCAATCCTCTTACGGGGAGTGTATACAGCGCCCTCGAGTGACGGCAAAAAAATGAAACCAAATTGTATATTTAGTCTGATGACGTGGGTAAGGCAATCTGTGTTCACAGGCACAAAATTAATGTAGGTTTACCAAGTCCAAGAACTCGTAATGAATACAAAAATCCAAAAATCTCGCTAGGGGTTAGAAAGAACAGCTTGGTGTTGGTTTTCGTTCGTTCCGATTCCACATATAATACCTGGCGTTCAACTGTAGCTATGTCGGGTGTAACAAGTTATGCGTAGCGAAGAATCGTCAGACTTCCGTCGGACAGGATGATCAATTACAGAAATAATAAAAACTGCAAACTACGAAGTTTTCGGAGCCTGTTTTACTTGGAAAAAATATTCAGTAGGTTTGAAACAAGAACGTGAAAATACTTATAAAATGTGAAGATATATTCCATGCTTTTAGAGACTTTATGGCAGGGCTAAAAACAACTGCAATGATTATTGTAACCCTCGGGCCGTGGGGTGGCTTCTTCGGTTGTGTTGGTATGTAGCGCCGGCCCTGGTGTTTTTGCAGCTAGGGCTAAATATTAAATGTAGTCAATCTTACCACTTTAAACAATACTCAGACGGTCCACTGGCATTGCTTACTTACAACGATTTCTGACTGTTTCAGAGATGAACATAACGAGATGACAGGTTTCAGTTTTGACATCGTCGAAGCAGGTAAGTTCATGTTAGAAACGGGACCCTTCTGACCTTTGAACGATGACCTTGCTTTGATGTTAGTCGGAGTCAGAATCAACTGATGCAAATTTGAATTTTGGCAACTTTTACGAAAATTCCAAAGTCCGTTGATTTTAGGATCGAAAACATATATAGATGTATCAAATCATGCATATGGATTGAAGTTTTACGGTTAAATCGGTACAACTGAAATTGAAATCTGTTCCCAATCAAAATCTTTAAAAGATTCCGTGTCTAAGTTGTCGCGTATGTCTAAACTCAAGAACCTCCTGTACGATTGAATCAAAAGGTCACCGCTAACATGAAACATTGACTAAAGTCAGAAAAACCGATGAGGCTGAACTATACGAATGACTTCTTCAGAAGGAAATTAAATTTTGCCAGAATATTCATGTCGATTGTTAACTTGTTATCTCCATGATACATTTTCTTGTTGTCAATTTTTAAAATGCTTTGTACTTTTGTATTGGGCTCGAATATGAATTTAAACCGTCGGCGAACTTAGCAAGAAAGGTTTCCAACACATAGAGATAAAATCCGGGCCGTTATTGAAACTTCTGATCGGTGAAGCTACTTCAAAGTGGCCGCCATTTTGTGGACGACAACTGAATTTTCGATTTTATAAAATCAAGGTATCATAGAATGGGAGGTTAATGGCAATTTTTTCAGAGTTTGAGAGACCTAAAATTCATTCCGGGGCGCTTTCAGACCCAATTCAGACACTTTTCTACTGTAGAAGTATAACGGCACATAAGGATTTCTTACCGGTGACCGTCCTCTGTTGTCAGGTCTCTCATAAAAACATCACTGGTTAATGTGCTCAATGTTTATGATCCCGTTTAACCGCAATTTTCTTTTTTGCAGTCTGTAAGCACGCCGGCAAGAACTGCATTGTCATGTACGACACTGCCTCCCGCTGCTATTCTCACGCCCACGGTGAATACTCCACAGCAGGTGACGGTAGGTACACCTTTACACACAGAAACAATTTCTGGCTACCGTCTCCCAACAATTCCTGGCTACCGTCTCCCTTTAAGGCCTAGGTCTCTCAAGTTGATTCAAGGATGGCCGATATGTCGGTTAGGGAACAAGCCACACCAAATTCAAAAACTAGCTGAGGGTAGCGTGACCAAAAAAGGGACAAATTTATCTTTAAACTGGTGTAAAACCTATAATATCCCTACACACTGAACTTAAATAATTACTAGTAAATACAAGTAGAAATCACTACCATGCAAGCTGGCAACCATTCATGCTACTCTTCACCAGTCCGAATACGAGAGTTATCAGATTCTCTGTGACATGTCAACAGGTCTGATGAACCACTACTACGATGCCTGCGTGACGTGGTTCAGAAGTCACGAACGTGAGCGTTCCGTCGCCTTCACGGAAGCTTTCGCCGTCATGAAACACAACGCTTACTTCTACGTCAAGAAGGGCAACCCCGGCGGCTTTAACATGTACGAAATTGGAGACGACGATCAAATTGGTGTGTATGATACTGAAAGTGCATATTAGGGACTGGTCAGTTTCTTCAGCCTGGGGGGGGGGGGCGGTGGATTATTTTTTGCCGACGTCAAAAACTGGTTGACTCCCCCTATTCAAAATTTTGAAATAGGGTGTATATATATATATATATATATATATATATATATATATATATATATATATATATATATATATATATATATATATATATATATATATATATATATATTTTACATTTTACATATATTTATATTTATATAGTCATTCTATGTTTTAATGAAATTGTTGACATAGGAATTTCAAAATGTAAATCTTAAAGTTTGAATACAGTACATTTTGAATGAGCTGTATTTTGAATGAGCTGTGAATGTATTTCACACTTTCTATGCTTAACCAGATGTCCTGAACTGTTGTACAGAAATGGATGTTAATCATTAATATCAAAGAATCAAGAGGAAAAAGCAGTGAATCAAAAACTTTTATGGGTGTTAAGACTTGCCAACCATCCATTAAATCTCCTGAGGAGCCATAGCTTTTTAGCCAAATCTGATTTGTACAGTGTCTGAGAGGACCTTTTCTTGTAACATTGAAACCATAAAAGCACAGGTAATAATGACAAAAACTGCCTTTTTTAACTGTTATTTTGTTCATAAAAAAGCATCTTTCTACAGAAAACCAGTGACACAAAGGAAAATAATTGCATCAATGAGAAGGGAAGATATCTTGTCATTTTTCTATTTCTAAAATAAGTCACTGTATCAAATATATATTGTGAAATATTTGTGCATGTTGCTTTCTCATACTGAATTATCATAGAGAGAACAGAAAAGTATCAGGAATTTGTCATCCTTTTCATATGAAATGCAGATGTCATAATGGTACACTTTCACTTAGCAAACATCAAGATATCTCTGAAATATTAAAGTATGGCGCCCGAAGGGCGCGCCGAAAAATATGAATCATCCTGATATCTCCGATATATATGCCTTGTATATTAAAGTCATGCACTTGAAGGGCATGCTGAAAAATGTCTGATATATAAAAGTAATGAGCTTGAAGAGCACGCTGAAAAATATTGAACATACAGATATCTCTGATGTATGTATGCTTGATATGTTAAAGTTGGGCATGCTGAAAAATATGACTGATTATTAAAGTTACTCGCCCGAAGGGCGCGCCGAAAAATACAACTGAATAATGAAATTTGTGGCTGACTCTACCATTTTAGGCAATGATGAGCCTGTGTCAAATTCAAAAACACACTGACCCCCTATTGGGCATTTCAAAAACATGGTGACCCCCCCCCCCTATCACCAAAGTCAAAAACAGGGTGACCCCCCTATGAATCCACCGCCCCCCCCCAGGCTGAAGAAACTGACCAGTCCCTCAATGTACAGCCCTAATTTTGCGTATGAGTGCATATGCTATGAGGTTTATTCCAAGTGTGACGCCAACGAGCAGTAGTTACAGATGCTATAATGAACTTGAACGACACCAAGACACGCTCTTTTCACAATGTACAAGCTTTCTAGGACTAGAAGACGGGGTAAGAACGAGAGAGAGAGAGAGAGAGAGAGAGAGAGAGAGAGAGAGAGAGAGAGAGAGAGAGAGAGCTTTGTTTCAAGGATACATTAAATCGTACACCTTATTTTTATCCTCTTAATCCAAAGGTTTCCTAGATGGCTGGATCAGTGACGAATACTGTTTGGCTCACGTTGCCGAGGGTCGCGAAGAAGATGAAGAAGACAGTGGACATGAATATAAACCCACATTCCCGGGCGTCCACCTCCATCCCGACCAGACCCACTACTATTACACACAAAGATAAAATCTTCACGGATGTTGAATCTGGAGAGGTACGTATTAAAGATAGCGAGGTCTTCCCACTTACAAGGACCAGTAGCTGTCATCTTTTTTTTCACCATTTCTTTTTCTTGTATGTAAATTGCAAGTTCGTGCCACACTGCCACACCTACATTTTAACTTGTCAACACACAGTGTATATAGGTGCCAAATTCAGTACTGTTTACTTACGTTTGAATTCTAGTTTGGGCAAGAATTCCTTTGTCGACAATTAGGCAATGCAGTCTACATTATGTGCGGGATGAGTTGACATTCAAGCTCATGACTGTGTATCACAAAATTAAAAAAAAAACAGACAAGAAAAGCTATAAACTCGATTCAAAACCCTTAAGAGACCTGAGATGCTCAGAATTTTCAAAGACACAGAGCACAAGCAAATCTGACGAGAGACAACTAATTCAGTGGCTACCGCAAGCTGTGGCTATCTCTTCTTCTCTGTTAGACACCACGATATTTTATATTAACCACCCCCCCCCCAAAAAAAAAATCCCCAAAAATAAATTTTCACATTTTTTAAGGTAGAATATCGTCTAAGGTGTATCGGACGCTTAGATTTTATTCAATACTTCACTTACTGCTTCTTGCTGGGGCCCGTTTATAAACGTTTGAAGTGAACAAATGTTCGCGATCTCAATTTTCTAAAATCGATTTTTCTCTTGAATAGATCGTTGGCATAAGGCCATGGATTGAATACACACAGAATTAGTGACCATTTGGAAGGACAGGTTCATTGAGGAGTTTAAAAATTAATGCAAGTTTAGACGCTGAAAATACTTAGTGCTCACTTGATACAGAGGCCGGACATGTTGTCTCCAGTATCGATTCCTTAGAGGTTAACTGATTTCTCTCAAGACCAAGTACTGCGTCAAATGTTAACGAAACATATGATTATGAACATGAGACGATACTGAGCCCAACCCATGCTCCCGACAGAAATTAAAGGTCGTTCACTCTATTAAAGAAATCGCAGAAATCATAATCTTTCTAGGATTTGTTCGTCCGAACTCTGCTTCGAAGATAGTGTTCATATTTTTCTCCATAGAAAGATGTTTGATTATTTTTACATTTCGATATTTTCAGTTGGCTGCTGCCTTCCTTATCGAACTCAATGCAACGGTATTCGAACCTTACGGACTTGAGAAACTCCAAACCGGTGAAGCTGTTCCATGTGGTCTTGGTGGTATTGATGGTCTTGGTGGAACCCTCCACGCGATGACCCGCAAGGACAGCAACGTGCCTGAATGGTTCAGCGCGCATCTACACCAGATGAAGGAAAGTGGTGAATACTACGGTATCTGTCACAAAGCACAACTTGAATACGGTAAGTACTCCGCAATTTTCAAGTTATGCACTATGCTGTACGACTTTTGAGCATGCTGACAAAGTGATCAGTCATACGGATACACTACTTCAAAGGTTAACGTTTGAATATTTTTTGTTCCGTACAGCTCACAAAGGACACTTTGGTTGCGCCAGCAAGTAAAAGGATTCTCGCTGATTTTCTGTACACATGTAATGAGACACCGCCTTCTGGTCATTTGTTTTGAAAATAAGCCCGTGATGACGTCATTGCTAACAGCATCCTGCATGCAAGAACATTAACCCATGTGATTTCAACCTTTGTTTTAAAAAAATTACCAATTTCAGAATAAGTGAACTTAAAATCTGATTTTTACGGAAGAAAAAAGCAAAGTTGTAATAAAATACTTCTAAGAACAAAATGTATAGCCTGTCTTGTCTCTGTTTTCACGTCAAACGATACCCGATGTTCAGCTATCGTGTCCTCCCGATAATGCTGATGATAATTATCATTGAAGGGAAAATGGCTATAAGCTTCGCAGTATTTTCCATCGATTTTATTCCCCTGGTAAAAAGCTAATGTGCAGCGTCTCGGAAGCTGTTTTCCAATTGGTTGGCTGAATCTTAAAGTTATAATTAAATGTACAAATGTACTCCCTAAGTTGCTGTGAGTAGTGACAATCGATCAATCAGATATAACCTTCCAAGCACGCTGCACATCAGCTGGAAATTCACTCGCCGATGGTTGGTTAGGGAGACTTTACCCGCCTAACCTAGTCGTTGTTCTGTTGCGCAAATCATGCCTTCAGTGCCACGAATTTAACTTGTCAAAACGAAGCAACAGAAGAAAATACTCTAGTTTCCTGCACAAAATGTCATCAAACTTTACATCTGATCTTCTAATCGCCAGCAATTGTAACTTTTGATGAATTTTCTGTGATTTTCGTTTGTTTTCTTAAACACGCTTTCTTTTTCTTATCCGGCGCTTGTCTCGAATTACCTAGTATATGAACGTGGCCTGGATGTTTCATGTTATTGTCGGTAACTGAGTTCTGAAGTGGAATATTTTAAACAATAACTTTGTACATTGCACACACTGCAATGTGTTTTCAAGGTCAATGCTGGGTATTTCGAGACGTTTACGTTCGGTCGGCAGCCCGACGGCAAACACTGGTACATGCGGGTATCAGTCAAAGGGTCTCTCATGTGCCAGTGGAATTTCGCTGAAATACGAATTGCTTTCAAAAAAATAGGAACAAACAAAATGTGAAAAGTGTGAAGTACAAAAATAAACCGACAAAGTTCGCAAGATTTGAAAAATGAAACTGGACCCCTGAGACGCAGTTGACTAGGAACATCGAAAGAAAGTCGGTATTGGTGATGAACTTGAGAAAAATACAAGCAGGTTCAGGTTCGGAAGACACGCTTATGGATTCACCATCGGTATCGTCACCGTTTTCATGTTTATGTACTTTAATTCAATGTCTTTGTAAAGTTTATCCACTATTTGCTTGCATATCGCGCACGCTTAGAAAACGGTTAGGCCAAAGTATAAATTAAATTCTTTGTTTTGCGTCCACTTAAAATGGGAAAAGGTACGCGTCTAAGCGGCTGAAAGACACACACACAAAAAGTAACACAATGTAATTTGATTGCAGCAAATAAAAAAGTGTGTAAAAATTTTAGTTCAGAGAAGCTAAGCGGTGATATCCTAAAATTTCCTATTCAAATACACTGTGTGTGTTTTTCATAAAAACCTTAAAACCTAAGCGGGTGGGGACGCAAAACAAAAAATTAATTACTTTGGCATTAGTATAAGAAAAAAATCCATCGTGTGTTTGTTTGTTTGTTTGTAGTGCGAGTAAAAAACTGAAAAACCCAATACCTGTTAGCTTGCGTCCCCCCCCCCACACACACATATACTCACAGTTATATTTAAAATGCCACTATATGAGCTTGACCGCCTTTTAGCTCCATATAGCATAAAAAAAACTGTATGTATGCAAATGGAAGGTATTCTTATAAGGTGAAAAAATGGCCGTCTGTGTGTTTTTTTATTAACTCATCATGCAAACAGGCGTTCCCATCTTACTTTTAAAGGGACATAAGCTGTAACTTGTGGCAAGTTTTTCAGTATTCTGCTTCTATACATCAACTACCGTGTCTGACCCTAATGCGTTTGTCATGCTGAAATTTGGAGTATTCTTTTTGCAACGCAGCTTGTATGTGTGTAGTGATCATTGTTTATTGTTTACAAATGAATTCTCGTCCGGACTTGAATACAATCTTTAACAATAACAGTGTAATACTCATATAGGTTGTGTTGATATGCTAAATACTTGGCATTAAATTACAGTTTAGAGATTCAATGCAGAAAATGAGGGAAACTACAAAACAAAAATAGCCAAAAGATACAGCTTATGGAGCTTTAAGATATACGTTATTTATACCACTCCAGGTCATGTGACCTATTGTTGTTGCCATCCATTTATCTCCTGAAAACACGACTGCCACCTATTATTCTTATGCAAAGTAGTAATCGGTCATACTTTTATTCATATGTAAATAAGTAATCACCACACTTTAATGAAAGAAAATCATTATCATATCAATAAAAGTGTTGTGATTCCTGAGAAAAATATTTAAAAAGTCTTTGTTTTTTGATAATCTTGTCCTTTCGAAAATTTTATTATCCCTCATAGAGTTAACACAGGCCATTTTGAATTTCAAATATCGGTAAATATCAGGTGACTTGTTTCTGTATTTTTAATTTAGCACCATGACCCTGAATTTTATTCATTATTCGGCAAGAGAATTGTTGAAAGTTTCATTAGTGAAAGTTTGAGCAAAAGTCTTTCACTTTCGGGGCACTCTCTACCTTGACATTGATTACACTGTATACATATGTTAATCTCAAAGTTACATAAAGTAAATTTAATAATGCAACACATGGAGTGGATAGGACCACTGACCATCACCGTTTTGTAAGCACAGCCCCTCCACGGACGGAGGGAGTGTGTGGATCTCGATCTGTGCATCAAGGAGGTAAAGTGCGAATAAAGCAGAACTTGGGCAGTTATACTCAACCATGTTCGTTATGCTAAAAGGTCTCTCCACGTCTGTGGAAGGGGAAGACACTATTTACAATCCAGTAGAACCAGGTCATTTACATATTCGCGCGTTTAATGGGTGACGTTGTACAGTGGGCGGACCCTACATGCAAATATCATGCAAATAATACAGATTTTCTCTGGCAATTTTAAATCCCTGACTGAGTCTAAAGTACCGCCGCTTGAATTCTGACTCTCGAATAAAGCACATCGTAAACCATTATACATCGCAATGACTTCTTGGATGAATTTTTTCACTGAAGCCACCAGCGACCACATCGGATTCGTGAAGACCGTTGAAGATGCCATGACTCTGCTTCGTGCGTTTGAAGTGGAAACTAACGCCAAAATTGCAGTTTCTAAACGTACCAAGAACTTTGGCGTATCTTCTCAGAGAGACTTTACAGGTATGCTGTATATAGTATAGTGTAGAACATGAAGAACCACAGTACAATTTTGACCTGTTAGTTTTATCTCTCTTTAGGCTTTTAATGTTCGATCTTTTTTGACAGAAAAAGTACCTTATTTTACCTGTCATGAATTGTATATTCAGTTATTAATTTTTTTTCAATTTTTTTAGTCAATTTTTTTAATCTTTTAAGATTGTTTTTTGTCATGCATGACGGCAGCATAGTTGACTCTAAAATACCCTATTTTGACAGAATATACTGTCATTTATTTATCAATTAATTTAATATGATTTTCATTTTTTTTATTTTATAGATTTATATGTTTAAGTCCATCATTTTCCATATATATTTTTGTAAGTATATCCTTTTATCATTTATTCTTATAGTACAACGATGTATTTCATAATGTTATTATTTGAAATATAGTCTTGTAAGTTGTAGTTATCTCCTTATGCAGTTATAAATTATCGTTTTTTAAATAAAATTACTGTTTTGTTTATTTCTTTATGTTCAAATGTAGTTTTCATCTGCCAAGTAGTTCAATGATGAATAGAATTTCATTAATACATTAAAACTATAAAAAAGACTCCTTGGTAGATGTGTCCTTGTTAAAGAGATATTATAACTGAAAGTTGTAAATTCTATTTCCCATGGTCTATTGAAAATAATCCAAAATCATGTAATGAATACTGGTTTCAATTGCAAACAGGACCCCCTTCCCTTAAACATGTTATCAGTAGGTTCATTTGTAGAGCTTGGAAGATAAGTTTTAAATTTTTGTTACCTCTTCAAGGAAACCTAAAAATTAAATAGTGCAAATATTGAGAATTTGATATTATAAAATGAGGTGTATTTTGACCTTAGACATGAAAAGTTGGTGGTCAGGCAACGTTTGGTGTTAGTAATATACTTATGAATGAAGAAAATGAATGTTCACAAGCTCAGTCAGTTTTGTAATGATAGCTTCACCAAATCTTACTAGAGTAATTCCTTTTATGAATATGTTTGAAGGTACGCCACATAGGGTTCGATGGAATTTACCCGAATGTTCCAAAGATACCATGGAGTTCCATTCATTGTTGTTGGAAAGCTGGTATTGGAGTGTCACCAAGGCAAGGAAAAAACAAGGAAAGCTATACAAGCACAACAGGTATGTAAATTATGGGTCAAACTGTGTTTGACAATGATGTTACAGTGTTTTTGCTAAGGTTTGGGAATATCGGTAAATGATTTGGGAACCCCAGTAACATTGCTGCTGTCCCCTAATCTAATTGCATTGATATACCAAGGGGAACCCCGGTAAAATGACTGGGGAACCCCGGTAACATTTACCGGGGTACCGGCCTAACAAAAACACTGTGTTAACTTTAAACAGGGCTGGAAATTAACTTTTCCCATGGTAGTCCACTTGGGCTACCATTTTCTGAAGTTGGTAGCCCAGTGACAATGGCTGGTAGCCCATGCCTGTTTTAGTTCAGGGATATCTTTTCTCTTTAACCAGACAAGATAAGACTATTTTCAAGATTCTTTCCATGAAGTGAATTTTCTAGTTATTTAGAGTGAATATTGAACACCTTTAATACCCAAGGAAACAGGGTTGGTGATAATTTGACAACCAGTTTCACTCCCAGAGTTGTATGCAAATTTCGATAGTCATCATAACAACGACACAACCTTATCAGCACTGAGACTTACTGTAGCAAGGATAAAACAGACCATAGTCCAATATTTCTGTGTAATATATCAACTACAGTTTTTTGCTGTTTCCCTACAGCATGCTCAATTAAGCAAACAATATTCAGTTTGTCAACAAAGTCTGTATATATAAATATGTATTAGGTGATAATTTAATTAGAGTCCGGACTGACAGTCAGTTGTCGGTGATACAAATGTATTGTACATATACACAGGCTGTGTTAGCAAAAAGAATACTGGACAGTTAACATGCTGCAGGGAGTAGAACAAGAACACAGTTGTATTAACTGAACAAAAATATTGTCAAAATTATTGAAGTTAATACAGCTACCCCCTGCAGGCAGTGTCACTATCAGGTACGACTACGACCTACGACTGCAGTGTCACTGTCATACCTGAGCAGTGACAGCTGAGATAGCTCTGACTCTGATGTATATGGTAGTTGAAGAAGAGTTTGGGTTAAATGACGATCATGACAGTGAAACATACTTGAGCACAAGATCAGGCCCGAGAGCAACACATGGAAGACTAGGAGACTTAAAAAGTTATTGGGGATTTTGGAAATCTGGCATGCGAGAATAATCAAATATAAAAGAAAAAAAGATAGGGTTACCATGTTCAATTTTCTAAATTTCCATAGTCACGTCATAAAATAATACAAAAGCAATACTTTGAAATGAAAAATATGTGACTGATGGAATAGGTATTTTAACCAAATTTGTCATTGTTACAACCAAAATTTCAGAGATTAAATACATTTATTTGATTGAGTATTTTAACCTTCCAGTATTGTCAATTTTGAGTAGCATCAAATTCACATGTTTTGAAATAAATGTTTGGTAGGTCAATGTGCTCAGATTTTTTTTACAATATGACAATTAGCCAGAATTCACGATTTGCCCACTCATCGTGTGCTCTTTGGCAGGAGCATTTGAGTTTGATTATTTCAAGTTGGCTTGGACTGATAAATCCAAAAAGCTCATTGATGCGCTTAAAAATGCATCAATTTAAGAACTTGCCTTAGCTATATGACGTTACAAACTGCTAATAAGATATAGTGTTGAACATATACGAGGGGAAAAGGGGCATGACACGTTTTTTTTTCGGCGCGCACATCTTTTACTGATATATGGGCTTGTGATAGTTGGTTGTGTACTTGAAAAATGTTGATCATATAGAGGGGGAATTTGAAAAGTTTTGGGGTATTGAGGGGGGGATCTGAAGAAAATAAGTATTCAATCGCGATCCTCCAGCACCCCCCTCCCCAAATTGTTATTTGTGAACGCAGCCTTCACTTGTCCCAAAGTGAAGGACTGGACATGGAATGCCAAGTACTGACTGAATTTCAGGTCTCAGGCTTTGGTAGTCCATGTGGCCTACAAATGCATGGATTTTGGTAGCCACATAAAAAAGTTGGCAGTCTGTGGATGCGGGACTAGTGCTAATTTCGAGCCCTGTTCAATGGTTGCTGTGACAATAGGAAACAATTAGAATAAGAACTGCAAGTTAGAGACACTTTTCACAAAATTCGAAGACTGTTCACATGTGTTGTGTCATTCTTTATTTCACATTTTTTAAACATGTGATATTATGGCCTTCTACAATAAGCAACTATATTGGAGTGTACACATTTCCTTTTCCTCATTAGCAAAATACTGGTCGTTGTCAAATCATATTTATTTTTCTCTCCATATCTTTTGATAGCCTTGTTTCAACGCGCTGCTCTCATACATGTTCATTTAATAATAATAATTATCTTTATTCACACCTTAGGCCACCGGCCCTTTGTGTCATAATGGTAACAAGCATATACATTTAGATCAAATGTACAGGAGTTACAGATAAAAAAAATATTACAACTGCATTAAACGGTCGTTTCTTCTTTTAAATGCATGAAATACAAATTTACAAAGATTTCGAATGATGGAATGGTCATCAATCTGCATTAATTGAATAAATTTATCAAAACTAGGAAAATTGTAATAATAGAACGGTAAGTATACATTTCTCAGATCAGAGTAAATCGGGCAAACCAGCAAAAAGTGAAATTCATCTTCTACAGAAAAATTATCACAGTTACAAACACGTTGATCTCTTGGTATTTTTACGTGTCTGCCATGTTCAATATTTAATGGATGTGAGGAGATACGAAAAGAGGTGAATGTGACATCTTCCTACAATGTTATATTCATATGTTGACACAAAAAAGACTTATTCAAAACACAAATATGACTAGGTTTAAATGGTATCTTCTCATATTGTTTTTATTCCTTACATTTATGAACATGTCCTGAAGATTTTACAATAATAGAAATTGATAATGCAAAGATACTCATTGACAGTTACATAGAAACATGAGCCTCTTTCAATGAAATCACATGAAAATGTGAAATATTGCCATATTGTAGAGATCACATAGACTTTGGAACATTATATTGTAAAAATGTATTTGACTGAATCGCACATTTAAACATTGCCTTTCTTTCATTTTGGAACAGTATATTTTTTGTTCAAAGTTGAAGTACACACTGTGATGGTAGTCTACATTTCAAATCAGTAACTAGTTAGGTTCCTTATGTGTATATTTTATGTGGTAACTTAGTATTTCAAAGTTTTACATCAATTGATATTTTATGACCTCCTACAAAACTATGACTTGATGTTTAAATTTGGTTTTGTAGACTTCTCAAAACCATGACACATATAGACAAAAGTATGATGTTATTTATTCTTTTTCTCAGCTCAATGATGATCATGGTAGTTATAAGAAGAAGAGATTCCTTGTCCAACCCAGCAAGAAGATTGGTTGCCCAGCACAAGTTATTATGCGGGAAGTGATTCGATTTGATCAGTTCAAGGTAAAGAATCTTTTTGAATGTCACACACTTTGTACCCTTATACTGTAAAGTTACCAAAACTTGTGAAAAGGAATTCATTTTCATTCCATACGCATGTATCTTGTAAAGCTGGAGTCCAATTGTGCAGATATGGTGACTGATAAAGTACTTAACATTTTATCATTGTATACAATTGAGTATTATTTTTAGATGTATTAACCATAGTGTATGCATTCACAAATAACTATGTTGTGAACTTTAAGGTGAGTTTTAACTAATTTCAGCACTCTGACAATGTTAAACACTTTCGGAGATTATAATGGATGGGGAGGCCAGATGAATTCAGGGGGGGTGTAAGGGGGTGGGGTGGTAGCAGGTGTTATTTTAAAATTTGCAATGGGTCGAGTGGTGAGATTAATTTTTTGGTTTATTGTTTCATACATTTTCATTTTCCACATTTTTGCAGATAATTCTCAAAAGAAACGAGAGTATGAGCCTCATACTCTGAGGCTGGTATCTTTGGGAATTTGTCATTTTTTGTGTAAAAAGCCTTCAGTATTTTCTTCACATCGTTTTGATATTTTAGCTCTTTTATTTATCATTGAAAAGTCACCTCTGATAAAGATTGTTAAACTGCCACTGCTTATAAAGTATCTTGGTATTTCCGTACAGCATGCTGGAACACACATTATACACAAAGCCCTTCCTCCTCAGTGTATTTGTGAACAGATTTGAAAGTGTTATGTAGGTCATATTTCCCCACACTCATCATGACCTGAGTTCAATTAGTCTAGAACATTCTCAAGGTCACTGCCCTAAATGACCTCACAACCTGAATTCAATTAGTCATGTTTGAAATGTTCTGGAAATTTAATTAGTTGTGTAAGAGAGATGATTTTAGAACAGTAATTAGCATGTCAATAAAAGTTCTAGATTGTTCTAATATGCCCTTATGTAAGCACATGTGTATAAAAAGGGACGTGCACAGCTTACAGTCAGACTTTTGGGATAGTGTCTGTTGTGTGTTACTACAAGTGTTTAAAAACTCCAGCAGTAGTCATTCTCAAGACTTTTCAAGACCTTCACTGCCAACGCTGGATTTATACTGTGGACTTTGTGCAACTTCGATCCTGCAAGCCAAAGGACTGTTCATTCATCCGACAGACTGTTACAACTCTGAGACTGGAGCTTTGCCGTCCCAGCTGAGATAAGTAGTCTGTACACTTTTAAAGCTTGTACTTTATCCCTGACTTAGCAATAAGTTTTATTTTCGCAATAAATTTTGTTTAAACGAAAACAGCTGAGTTCACCATTTTGTCGTTTCTCTGCACGTAACAAAGTAACTTTACTCAATGAGACAAATGGAGATATGAAATGATAGTGACAAGAATGAAAACTTGAGCTGTGCAACAGTGTACATATTTTATAAACTTTGTATTGAAACCCAATGCTGAAAGAGTCAAGGAATGTGATTGACACTGTGATTGTTTTGATGCTCATTCGTCATGGTTCTTCATAATGAGTTTAAAAGTGTCAGACTGATTCTGGAATGTTTGCAGTTTGTCCTGTGTGATTTATTTCAACTACACACACTTAAGTTAATATGGATACAGCCCACATTACTACATTGTCTGTCATTTCAAAAATAAATTTACAACAATAAAAAGTGTACAATCTATTGATATCGATATGAACTGTGTTTATTTCAAAAATACCCAGTCTCACACTTGTTATTTATGACCGGACATGAGCTAGGGGTAAATTTGGACTTTCTTTTTAGGGCAAGGTCAATCTTGTGAGTTTGTAGTCTTGAAAGAAAGACAACTTCAATACACACTAGCAAGTCGTAAATGTGAGACCATAAAATGTTATTAATAATGTAACTATTGTAATTAAAATAAATAATAATACCATCAGATCTAAAATATCATGTATACAATTTTGTTGTAACATGCAAAATGAGTCAGAAATAAACTCCCTAATATAACCACACAAAAGTAATTGGCTTTGTCATTTTATGGCAACTTACAAACTCATATAGACACTGGCTTTTCTAACCTGAAATATAATTTTAAATTGTCATTTACATATGACAATATGGAAATGGCTCACATGTTTGCATCTATTCATGTGACTAAATGATTGACAGCCGTTTTACGTTGTAGAAAAAAATTCCTCAAGGACCCTAATAGCTGTTTCTGAAGAAATTTTTCTGAAAAATTTATTAATTTCAAAAACCTATTGACTAATTTGTATGTAACTCTCTGTTTGGTGTTTATGAAAATATATCTTCATGATATAGGGGCCATTATTATTTACGGCCTGGGGGTGGTCTGACGAATTTCATATGAAACGCTGTAATTTGAGTAACCCCCTTGCCAACCCTGATGAAATTGAGTAACCTCCTCTGTAACACACAAATTTTGACTGACCCCCCCCCCCAAACTTACAAAACTTAAATATCAAGACATGTATTTGTAAAATTTACAAAAAAATAAGCAAATTAAGACCGTTCATATCCTGCTTTACCAAGCTGCTAGATTATCATTGGGTATCTCATGACGGTTGAAAAAGATGAAACGATAAATGAAATTCAAAGTCACAATAAAATGTAGATTGTGATTTTACTAAGAAAAAATGTGGGAACCGGTATCCCATTGGGTGGGAGTGCAAGAGATTGGTGTACCCCCTCTCACATCAAAAATTCTGAGAAATTGAGGTGTGAAATGGTGCAGTCTGAAAGGGGTTTTAATTCAAAAATTGAGTAACCCCAACCCAACCCCCCTTTTTCTTCACATTTTGAGCAACCCCTTTTGTAGTTTTCAATATTATGAGTGACATCTCTCATATTCCTCATACCCCAAGGCCATGAATATGAATTAAAACAAAGCTGAAAGGCTTTTTATTGATTACTTTATCATAGACAAATTCAAAAATTGTCCTTACACATCAGAGCCAAGCAAAGTTGTGTTTAGGAAGTAGGCATTACAGTAATCTTAAAGAAAAACCTGGAAATAAATTAAGGTGGAGCTGCATGTTGCCAACAGTTTTTTCAAAGCAGTATTCCTCTTCAAAGATGACAAGGAAATATTTTCAAAAAGCAGAGAGTCTTAAATTTAATATGGTAGCAGTAGTTCACTTGAAGGATGAAATGTGTGTAAATTTGGGGTAAAAAACCTGAATTTTGATATTATTGATTAAAATTAATTTATATAAGTAAAAAACTTGATGCTATTTTCTGAAATATAATATTACACTTGAAAGATTAGTTTATATGGAAAAAAGACTATTTTATTTGATGTTATCTATTCTCATTCAGTAATGGCCTGGGTTGAAAGACTGACACTCAAAAAAGTGATTGAAATTAAAATTCATTTCAATTTGAAATATAAGAAATTTATTGCCAAACAAAACAGCCATTTTGTTATATAGCATTTCAAAAACATAATATGAAAATTTCAGAAAATTTGACCTGCCAGAGAGGAGAAATTCTTTTGAACTTTTGAAATTAGGTGGATAAAGAAGCCAGAAAATTGGGTGTTTCGTATATATTTGCATAAATTAACACTTCCTTATCATACAACTTATGACTGCTTGACAAGCTACAACCAATACTGGGTTAGCAATTTTATTAAAATTGAGTTAATATTTGTAAACAAGTGATTTTTGAGCAAGATGAGATGTGTTGGGTGCAGTGCCACCTTGAGTTTTAGATTACTTCTATGCAGTTCATACGGTTATATTATGATATTTTAATGGAAGTAACACAGATATTAATTTATTGAGGAATGTATATATAAAGTCATATTTTTACTGTTTGATTTTCTCACTTGATCACCTCATGTGTAGACAAATTTACTGACCATTTATATATATCATGACACACTTTTAAACAAATATTCCTAATGAAGCCACTGTTATGGCTGTATGGGTCACTTGAAAAATGATGAAAAGGGGTTATGCATAATATATTAAACAATGAGGGGATTTTGAAAAATGTTCACCGTGTGACACAGTTCGTGATCACACTACCTCATCACATTTTCAAAAATTCATTATCATCAGCAGTGTTTCATCTAGAGAGGGGGACGAGGGGATTCCCCCTCTGGTGACATGTTGGTACCCCTTAGTAATTTGTCAAGGGGGGGACCAGGCCACTCAAAACCACTGCCAGTCACACCTTAGAGATACAAGTAGAACACATGAACTGGTGAAATCCCCCCTAAATTTTCTGGTAAAGGGGAAATTCCCCCCTGCAGCCATCCTGGATGAAACACTGCACTAGGAGATGACCTATGTATTCACAGTATCATAGCTGCCTGGTCATCAAATACACTGGTATATAATGCTGCAGGTACCACACAAACCATTTCTGGCTTCAAAATGTCATGTATTTTGTTGCATTAACATGCTTGTCTGTGCTTTATTTAACCACTGGAGGATACCGGCTAATCTAAATTGATAGAAATCTTGAACAGATTTGTCAGTTTTGTAGTATCTCTGATTTTTCTATCATTTATTATCACCACTGTGACAGGTTGCACTTGTCATGTCAACTAAAATGGTCGGCCTTATCATATTTGTTTGTAATGTATGCTGTCATATGTGTCAGCTGATTATGATATCATTCTTGAATATGGTTTGTCAGTTTTCCAGTATCTCTGTGTTTGTACTGTTGTTTATTACCATGGTGACATGATTGCATTTGTCAGGTCAACTAAGATTGCTGGCCTCAACATCCGATGGATCTAGAAAAAGATATAAACATATCACATTTTATTTACAGAATGAATACTTAATTTCATTAACTTGGTTATACTTGCTCAAGTTCGTGACTATGTGAACCTAAATATTTTTATATTTGAAGACTTTGACTAAATCTGAAACATTAGTGAAAACGCATTTAAAGCTTGCTTCTAAAATGTATCTGGATTTTCATAAATTTCAAATCTTGAATTTTATAATTCTTTTTAATATCTAATTAAACTTTAAATCAATGAAACGGAATAATATGACATAACAGCATAAAATAGATATGCAACCTTTGATGAAACATTGAATAGAACTCGGGGGGAAATTGTGCATTTGCTTCTAGTTTCATCATTCTACATACTGCCATTGTTGTAGTGACTGTACAAAAAGTTTCAGTTTCAGTTTCAAATAACATACTATAGTAATGTCTCATCTACCTTTACTATCATATCAAATAAATAGTTCTATCACTGCACCAAAAAGCACACTTAACAGGGTAGGCAAAGTACCAGGCAAAATATGTCGAAGTAGCATCTTTGAACACATAATACTTTCTGCTTTTCTGTTCACATTAGTACCTTTTTCACATCTTTGACTACCTACGTGCAGGAGATATAAGTACCACTTTTGCTGATTATTGAAAAGGTAAGAAATATGTGAATATGTGTCTTACTTTCTTTCAGCTTTCACATACAGGCAAATTGTCCTATCTTTAAGTACTTATACTACTCCACAAAGGAACTTATGATATGAGATTTATATAGGCATAAAATGTTGGATAGAGGAAGTCCTATACCTAGCATATTCATGGCATAATCCAACCCTGTAAAAGTAGTACTTGTAACTTTATACACAGAGCGAACAAGTATGGACAAAGGTGGTCATTTATTTGTCATGTTTTAGCCTAGACAAATGTTGTCAAAATTAAGACATTTGTCAGCATATAGAAAGCAGCTACTTTCAGTGTTCTACAACAAGGGGGTTTAATTTGGCAAAGGTGGTCATTTATTCTTTGTATTTTAGCCTAGACAAATGTTGTCAAAATTAAGACATTTGTCAGCATATAGAAAGCAGCTACTTTCAGTGTTCTACAACAAGGGGGTTTAATTTGGGCAAAGGTGGTCATTTATTCCTTTTATTTTAGCCTAAACAAATGTTGTCAAATTTAAGACATTTGTCAGCATATAGAAAGCAGCTACTTTCAGTGTTCTACAACAAGGGGGTTTAATTTGGGCAAAGGTGGTCATTTATTCCTTGTATTTTAGCCTAAACAAATGTTGTCAAAATTAAGACATTTGTCAGCATATAGAAAGCAGCTACTTTCAGTGTTCTACAACAAGGGGGTTTAATTTGGGCAAAGGTGGTCATTTATTCCTTTTATTTTAGCCTAGACAAATGTTGTCAAAATTGAGATATTTGTCAGCATATAGAAAGCAGCTACATTCAGTGTTCTACAACAAGGGGGTTTAATTTGGGCAAAGGTGGTCATTTATTCCTTGTATTTTAGCCTAGACAAATGTTGTCAAAATTAAGACATTTGTCAGCATATAGAAAGCAGCTACTTTCAGTGTTCTACATCAGGGGGGTTTAATTTGGGCAAAGGTGGTCATTTATTCTCTGTATTTTAGCCTAGCCAAATGTCAAAATTAACACTTTTGTCAGCATTCCATTAGCAGCTTCTGGTGGTCAGCTGATACCTCAGATAAATGTCAAACTTGTCACAATATATATCATCATCCCAATAGCAGCTACTTTCAACCTCTGCATTGGCCAAGGGAAATGTTAGGAGCCATCCTGGGAAATTTGGGGGAAAAGGTTGTTAACTTTAAATGTCACCCATCCATCAGACATACTCACCACCAGGCAAAAGAAAATTAAATCAATGTAAAAAATTTAATTCAAAGAAAAATCATCGGCAATCTTATTACAGAAATTGTTTGACAAATAAATTATGGCATTAAAAATGGTCAGAAAAAAGTCAGGCAATAAATAAATAAACACGAATAAACCGAAACAGCAACACCAAGAAGGGGCCTGAAGTGGTGATCAAAATTTGCCAACATACGACTCTTTCACTGCCCAAGTAGGTGCACTATCAGGCACAGGCCTGCTTGAAGCTGTCCCATCCCTCCTTTCGTGAATGAATCCACCCCCCATTTTAGTCAATCTTCTTTTGTGGCACTTGTCCAGCAGTGTGAAGGCTTCGTTGACAAATTTTGATCGCCAAAGCAGTTGCCTCCTTCTCAATGGCTTGGCTTTCCTGGAGACAGCCAGGTCATCATCCGAAGAAGAAAACTCAGCAAATGAGTCAGTGTCCTCGCTTGACATATAGAGAGTACTCATAACCACTTTAAGCTTTTCTTTCTTTCTTCCTCTATTGATGAGCACTTTTTAGAACCTCACGTCACCTTATTAATTTCTGGAAGAAAAAAAAATATATATATATAAATCACTATTCCTGATTAGTTGTTTATTCATCTGATGATCACTAACCAGCATGAAACTCGAGTAATGAGGTTGAAGGTACAACTTGAAACTATTATTAATATTCTGTACAGACAGCTTAAATTCCCTACGTAGACAACACAATAATGTATGGCAGTAAAACTTTATATATCATTCCAAAAGTAAGACTGGCTTCGGACACAAGATAACTGAAATGCGCACAAACAATAAAATGTCTACCTAAGTACATTACCACTTTGGAATTGTCATCATTGACCGAGATTTCAAATTGTTAGCCTTTGTACTTTGAATCCATGTTACTAATGCCAATAAGAAAAATAAATTGTCTCATTACCTGCTGCTTTCTTTGCCTTCTGGCTTGTTTGACTCTAAATGTGGCAGCCTTGCCTGAGGTCTCTCTCTTATTTTCTTTTCTTTTCGTGAAAAAGTATGTCCTCATGGCAACTAAAAAAAAAGAGTTGAGACAACTGAATTAATACAAGGGAAACATACATTTTGAATATGACACTGTGATATAATGTCAACTGAAGACCCCATCTATATTGAATACCCTTTTCAAAGCAGCACAATAAAATTATGCATGAAATAAATATGGTAGGAACATAATATTTGTAAGACCATGAAATTGCATATTCAATCCCGGTCTGTGTGATCCATGCAGCAACTGCAACATCCTTGATCCCAACAAGGTGAATGGTTTATTGATGGTCATAACATACAACAGCGGTGATACAAAGGTATATTCTCCAAATATATTTGATGTAGCCTGACTACTCGCAAATATCATAAGAGTAAACTCACCCTGAATAACTGCTTCATCATCATCATTTAGTTGACTTTTAACGGCTTTCTTTATTTCTTCATTCACGTCTCTATTAACTGGGTGACCAAACCTGAAAGAAATAATTGACAACAGTCAGACCCTACCAAACAAAACCAAAACAAAACATATCAAGCTACATTCCATTCTTTAGTGGTAAGATCATTCATTTTTGGTGGCATTTCACAACTAAACATCTCTACAGTTTATATTTATAGTCAATGATACTTGCACATGTTAGCAAATTTTTTGGCAAACGCATGAGGGACATCATGATTAAAATACTTACGGTTTAGTTGTGTCCCACTTCTGTTCATTTTGAACAAGAGCAATGTACACATCGTGAACCGCTTTCTGCAATAAAAAAAGACATCAGACTTCAGTTCAACAGGATTGACTTCTTCACACATGGTAATCATCACAGTAAACATTCAAAGACAATGTATTCGCCAGCAACAAATGTCAAGGGTCAAAAAAAAAACACATCAGATTTGAGCTCAACAGGATTGGATGAAATATGTAAATATTAAATCAGCTGTTTATTCTTCACACATGATAATCATCACAATAAACATTCCCAGGCAATGTTGTCGCCAGCACAGTAAGTGTCAAAGGTCATGTCTGGAATTAGTCGAATTCTGTAATTATTCACGGTATGTTTGGTGGTTTGAAATTAATGCTCCAAGGTACGGAACATACTTATATCGGTGATTTATTCTGACGCTGGCGTACCCTACTGCAACTGTAGCAAAAATAACAGGCGACCACTAATTTGTACAAGGAAAAACAGGGTTACTCAGAATGACCCGTTGCCCATACCAATGTCCCACATTATACAGTAAACTTTATCACGTAAATTCCTACCTTCACTTTCACGGATGGCCTTATCTTCCTTCTAGAGTTAGTTTCGTTAGCAAGTTTTTCTTCTAGCAGCTGTTGCTTCTTCAACATCTCTTCCTGGTTTTTAAAAGTCGTTGAAATTTGCTTCTGCTGAACGTCATCAATTCGTCTTCCATACGATCGCAGCTACGACTTGGTGAAGACGACGTCGACTCGCTGGTAACTTGTGGTGACGGCATGTTGTTTGCGGAGATACCAGTGTACACGATGTTTGCAGAACTGATTGTTTGTATTTCCCGCATCGTCGGCGCTGTTTTTATAGAAAAAAATCGCGCAATGACTTATGGGTATACCCTCGTACCAAAGATTATTTCTGCAAACACTTACAAAAATTGTAAAAATGTGACTTCATCTTTATTCTTTTGGTTCCAAATACAATAATTTAACCACATTGTAAAATCATAATTTATATAAAATCTGGAGTACCTCCACAGCGTAATAAGGGAAAGTGGCTTCACACATCACTCATCTCGTCTTGTATGTGCTTTGGTGTGTTTAGTGTCGGAAATGTTTGGCTGTTAGTGTGAAAATTAACAAACGAATCCTTAATTTTAAAATAAGCCAGGGCGAGACGTAGACGTAGTCAGATGTGTCTTTGACAACCTGACTCTTTTTTTATCCCCACGTTTTGAAACCAGAGCGGTCTCTTCCTCAGTCGCCTAAGATATATATATATTTATATATATATATATATATATATATATATATATATAATATATATATATATATATATATATATATATATATATATTATATATATATATATCTTTTTTGTTTTATGTCACGTCGATATTGTTGATCTCCTGTTCTTCTAGCAATGAAGCCAGAATATTATGTTTGGATCGTCATGTTGTTCGTTCGTTTGTTCATTGACTTGTTCCTAATACAAAAATGCCGTGGACTTTGGCCTGTATCAGTATATCGCTAATGTTTGGATTTTTTTGTATGCGATGATCGGTTGTTGAAATATTTCATTCAGGCTTAGTGTTTCGTCCTTGTCTATGTGTTCCCAGTTTTCGCACATTGCTGCTTTTTATAGCTTGTGCTCTTATATATATGTTGCTATAATTTTCGTTGTGAAGACTAGTGTTTTCTTTGTTTCTTCGTTTGTTCGCTTGTGTTCTAGTTGCGTAACTCGTGCGGCGAAGTGTGCTTGTGATGTGACTGGAGATTTCCTGTTGTTTTAGCCATGTTCAATTAATCTGGCATAAAGTGTATTGACCTTTGAAACAAAGTCATTTTTGTGTTGCAAGTTCTGATGTATCTTAGTGTTTGCCTTTGATCAGGCTTTTAAAGCGTAGATTTCAGGTGGCCTGATGTTTTATGTAAGAATTCAAATCTGTCGATTTCTGTTCTTAGTTGTATATAGAGTCCATCGAGACTTTTGTTTGGATTTGTCTTTTTTGGTCAATTTGTGTCGCATATGTATTGGATTTTCCTTCTCCTAATGTTTGCGTCTTGTATGAGATGAACTCTGTGAGGACGATTTGGTGTTGGGATGAATTTCAACCCTTACCCAGTGCATTGATTTTTGCTGTTGTTAACTTGTGTAATGATAGATTTTGATGAATCTAAGATTCGTGTTGTTATTTATGTTTATGCTATGTTCGGCATTTGTACGGAGTTTCATTGTGTTTGAGATAATATAGTGTCTCCTCTGTACCGTCTTTTTCTGGCAATTTTGTTGTTTTTCCTGTTTCTGTGTTTGGTGACACAGTATTGTGTAAACTTGTATTTTGCATTTGTGTTACGGTAGTTCTTGTTTGGAGAATTTGCTGGCCTTGAAAAAGGCCGTCTGCCATGGGTTTCAAAGACAGATCCGATTCTGTTCGTCCCTCTGGAGTTTGTGTTTTGGGTTATGTATAGCCTTTCGTTTGGCCAATAAATTATATCGGCTCTGGAGGCATTTGGTTGTCTTTCGTGTTGTGGGATCTTGACAACTGTCAATCTCTGTTTATTGTTTGGCGATCAATGTCTTTCTAACAAACGAATCGTTAGTTTTAAAATAAGCCATGACGAGACGTAGGCGTAGTAAGATCCCTTACGGAAATTTGTGATCTACATCTAGTCCGCAGTAGATCTACATTAGACTTTATTTTAATTGGCCTGTAGATCTACTTCTTCATTTATTTTTATGCATACTAATTAGGTCATAGGTCAGCTGGTAGATTAGATGTAGACATAATGTAGACCATGATGTAGACAAAAATTAGACGAAACAGTAGATCTACCGCTTCATCTACCAGCTCATTAGTATGCACAAAATTAGATGAGACAACGTGTAGATCTACAGTAGATATGCAGTAGATCTGTTGCAGATCACTCAGTTCAAGTAAAGTGATCGATCAACGGTAGATGAAACTCTCACATCACAGCATATATACTATACCGACATAATAGCGAAGACTTAATTCCAATGTCGTTCCAGGTACATACAGCAGACAACCTCATACTGGAAAAAAAGATTCTGACAAAAAAGTTAAAAATTGATTATGTTTAATTACACTCAACAAAAGATTTAACAATACAACTAAAGATTAACCCCTACCCCCTATCCCCTGAAACACAGAAATTGCATTTACCATGCATGTAATTTAATTATCTACGGCCCCAAACTTAGATGATTTCAAATTTCTTTTAAAGTCAAGGTGGTTCTTGTTTTACTCAGCAAAGCATGTAGAAACACCCAAAGATAGCTTGTCAACACGGCATCTTTACTTACAAACTGCAGTTCTTTTTGTGAATCAGAAATTTGATCTGAGATACATGTAGAGTTTATCAGTCTAGTAATGAACAGCCTCAGTTGACATCTTGAGGTTAAACGCTAAGTGAGGATATGCTTTTTCAAGTATAGCAAACTGAAATCAACATGAAAGACAAAAACAATGGAAAAATCATCAAAAGTTAGAACTACAAGCCTTTTAAGAAGCTACATGAACTGATAATGAATTTTGATTCAAATTTGAAATGTTATATTTCACTGTCATCATAGTTGGGGCATACACAAAAGGATTACACTGCATCAGAGTGTGATATCAGCATCCATTAATTAAGTAGAGAGTGAGGTAGAAGTATGTTACCTTATCTGAAGAGAAGCAGTAACAGATGTACTCTTGATATTTGTAAAAAATAAACTAGAAAAAATTTCCTGAGATGCAAATAAGTTTCATTATGGCTGTTCCTAGTGCATTTGGAAAGTTATGTAAATGATCACATGGATATTTCATTGACTTACATTTTTTTAACAATAGCTTAGGTGAATCTTTTTTTAACTTGTTTGGAAAAAGTTCACACCAAATTTTGAAATTTTAAGAGATAATATGCTTGATTACGACAAATGAAAACATATTGAATATGATCACTTAAAGCAACTAACAATTAACAAAAAGGTACAGAACATACGCAAAATAGGAAAAATAAAGAGTGTATAACAAATCTACACTTAAAAGCAAATCTAACAAGATCACTAGTACAGAAATTTGTGAGAAATGGACACTTTCTTGCTCTTTTGCAAGAAGTAAGCGAGAATACATACTTTCTCGCAATAAATGAGTGAGAATTTTCAATCAGCTGGCGAGAACTGCGTTTTCTCGCTCAGCATCTGCGAGAAACTGAATTCTCGCAATCAATCAGCCAGAAATTTGTTTTCTTGCTCTGCATCTGCAAGAAATTGTATTCTTGTGTATACGCATTTCACAAAATTTCAAAATTTCTTGCAGATGCAGAGCGAGAAAACTAGTTCTCGCTGATTGATTGCAAGAATTCAATTTCTCACAGATGCAGATGAGAAAGCACAGTTCTTGCAGCTTGATTGCAAGAAAGTATGTATTCTCATTTACTTCTCGCAATAAAGTGAGAAAGTGTCCACTTCTAGCAAATTTCTGTACTAGTGGATTAAGCTTGAAAATACATGTAAGCATAACATGTCTGTTACATGTGAATAATGTCATGAGATCCCTGACAGTTCAATAGAAAAAATATACCACGATCTTACTGTTGATTCCCTTGATGGAAAGGATTGTTCTATAACAGACAGCTGGTCATCTTTTGCATATTATTACCTACAAAGCAACAAAGAAAAAGTCTGTAAGTTCAACATGAAAGGGGACATAAAAGCACTTTGCGCATGGAACTTCCATTAAACTGACAACTCATTAATAATTACTTCAGCCAATATCTGATGAGTATTATAATACTGGAAATTGTCATATCAAGTTTAAAACTTACACAGAACTGGTTGAGAAACTTAAGTTTTTGTGTACAGTCAAGATCACAGTTGAGGAACTTTGAAAACAATATTTCTTTATATTAATGCTAAGTGCAGGCAGAAAACTTTAAGTGACAGGCCATGCATTTCTTTGAAATACATTTAAAACGTTCTTGCAAAAAGACAAATTAACAATTGACCATGAGTTGAATTGACATGCACATTATGACATGGCTATGCTTTTCTTACAGGAATTAACCGACATGCTGTCATGCTTTACCAACTCAAAGCATTCATCAAGACAGAAAACCTGTTGAATACTGACACTTATTTGCTATTATTTCCAGTACATTTCCTTTTCATTTCCCTAATGGCCGTGTGGCATTTTTGTGTCAATTGCCTGTTTAATGAGGATGGATCCAATGCAATGTTGTTTTTTTTGCAACTGTCATGGTGTAGCCTGAAATATAAGAGAAAACTTTAACTGCACAAAATTTGACACGCTACCTGGAAACATAGCCAAAATTTGCAAAGTTACTTTTGATCACAAAACAAAAATTCAACCATTAAAGGGAAAGATAGTTTTCCACTAGGTGAACCTACATTTGTACTTGTTACATGTAAAAAAGTAAAAAGTTATATGCAAAGTAGTAAATAACTACACTGTTTTCATTAGTCCTATCTCTTTGGTAGCTACAATGCAAAACAACCAGGTCAACTTGGTAGCAAGTAAACTCAGTTGAGACTTTTTCAAGTTACACAATCTCAAACACATCCTATTTTACATCAGACCATCCTTAAAATGCCAATCTGCATTGGCACATGAGGCTAAACAAGTTATTGTTAATAATGATGATTGGTGTACTCACTTTTTATTGCCTGTACAATATTTTGATCCAATGGCATTTTCCCGTTGGTTGACCTCGATGAAGCTGTGGATACTGCTCTCACTTCCGCAGGGAAGAAATGGTCCACTAACTTTAGAAATAATTTCTTAGGTTCTTGTCTTGCCTCTGCTAATATTGTGGAGATGGTGGGTATGGGTATCATGACACCACTTTTTGGGACAAGTTCCGTGAACTCCTTCAAGCAAAAAAAAAGGACTTTGTGTTGAACACTCTTATCTCAGTGAAAGCTAAATATTTGTAAAACAATTGTAACTGGTTACTGGCAGTCTGTATAACCACTTTTTGTCATTACATGATAGATTTGTGCTTAGAAAAATGATCACCTTAGTAGTTTCTCGTTATAAACAATTAAATGTTACTATCATGGATGATGATTTTATTCAGCATTGCATGTTTAACTACAGTGATTACCTGTACTCCATCACACTCAAAAGACTGAAAGTTTAGTTTAGGGAAGATGCCTGATGAACGCTAATTAAAGGGACAAGCTGGCCATTTCTCATGAACTTTGTTTGATGTGAGATACTACTTATATTGTTTGAGATGTTGTAAGATACTAAATGAATGGGTGAGAATGCATTGTTTGAGATGTTGTAAGATACTAAATGAATGGGTGAGAGTGCATATATTCAACCTGGTTTTAGCAACAAAACATGAAATCATCATGAAAATGAATTAATGGTCATGACCATTCTCACCCATTCATTTAGTATCTTACATCTCAAACATTATATAAGTAGTATCTCACATCAAACAAAATTCATGAAAAATAACTGACTTTGTCACTTCAATGTTTTTTCAAAATGATTATCATATATCTTATTTACATATGTGTACCTCTAACAATATAAATTATCACCATGACATTATTCAAAGTTCTTTATGATCTACATGTGCAAATAATGTAAATGTATAGTTTTTCATTGCTTACCTCAAGTGAACCTGTTGTCTGCATATTAGGGTCACAACAAGGACGGGAGAAGTAGAGGTAACACCAGCAGTAGGACTTTTAGAAAGATGTGGCTGACCACCAACAACACCCTTCTCATATGGCTCGACCTGAGATATATAAAAGGAGAAGTTCATATTTCTGCATTTGTGTCAATATTACTTTGGTTGCCTATAGTTAATCTCCTTCATGTAAACTTCATAAAGTTGTTTTTCCCTGTAGCAAACATAGCATCCATTAATTGAAAAATCAAAGGGTATTTCCTTTATGATGCATATATACCTGCCAGTAGTACAGCATTTGTATTTACCTGTGATGTAAATACAAATTTTCTTTTGCTTTCAAATCATGTTTACTTACTTTGATATGTTCTGCTGTTGTTGGCTTTGCTTCTGTCAATATTTGGAAAACCTCTTTCAAATAGTTACATACTTCAGGAGGAGGCTCTGTAAGGAGAGAGTGCATATGCGGGTAAAAACTATGAGCAATACGCATTCAGTGAGCATGGGTTTCACTGTTCTAAAATTGTCAAACATGTCCTTTTCAAGTTATCTTCCCTGTGTATACCAAACTCTGAAGGTATTTAAGTGATCTGATAGAATAAGCACATCTGGAAATAATTCAGGAAATAAAAAAATGCACAAAATATTTTTAAATGCAGAATTTGTTTAAAAGTTTCATAAGATGGTGAAACATGCATAAAAATGTGATTAATCTCACTTGGTATCATTACGTAGTCTTGTTTGGATATCTCAGCTGGTTGTTGAGTGTAGACTTGTTTGGATATCTCAGCTGGTTGTTGAGTGTAGACTTGTTTGGATATCTTAGCTGGTTGAGTGTAGACTTGTTTGGGTATCTCAGCTGGTAGTTGAGTGTAGACTTGTTTGGGTATCTCAGCTGGTAGTTGAGTGTAGACTTGTTTGGGTATCTCAGCTGGTTGTTGAGTGTACACTTCACTCTCATCATCATCATGATAAAGTGGCTGCATTGCTGCTGCAATGACCCTCCAGTTGTTGTATTGGTATCCAAGTCATGCATGGTGACATCACTATCACTGTCATTTAGTAAGTCCAGAAAAGATTCTTGCTTTTGTGCGGTAGGTCTTGGTCCTGATTGTGATTGAAACTGGCTATTTATCTCCACTTTTGACACTGGCGTTGCATATGCTCCGTATGTGCATGGCATGGCAGAAGATGATAATTTTGTATGTGGTGAAGGGCACATTGGGGACACTGATGTTGTGTCGCAAGAATGCTTCACACATTTGTTTGGGCTGTACTCAGTAGGTGAAGTGTCCCCGGTACTTGCTGTAGAAGATCTGTTGAAGTGTTCGGCAAAGTACTGAGCAGTAGTTTCTCTGATAGCATTATTCTTAGCCTTTTCTATTTGCAGTTTCTTTTCTTTTGATAATCCTGGCTTCTTTCCTTTGGCAACTTTACTTGGAGAGTTCTTATCAACATCTTGTTTCTGCTGCTTGCCACTGCTTGTTTTTTGTTCAGCTTGCTTACCATCTGTGCTTGCTTTATGTTTCATTCCTTTTTTTGATACTGTTTTATCTTTTTTTTGATAGTTTTTGATTTTTTCTTTGGAGATAACTGGGCAAATTCGCACGTTTCCATTGCTCTCCTCTTCTCTGTTGCTTTCCTTTCCCTGGTCTTTGCAGCTTTTCTTTTTCCCGTGCTTCTTTTAATTTCGCCACAAACTCCAATTCTTTTCTCTTTACTTCTCTTTCAGCACCTTAAAGGAAAACAAAGACTTTATTATATATCAATATCAGCAACCATTTGGTCGATTTCTGTCTGATTATACATGTAATTGCATTTCATTTATGCTTTACTTATACAATGGACTTGCTATTTGTACAAAGCTGAAAAGACGAAACATTTCTTTGAAATAATGAAAATGTAACACGAAGTTTGAAACATACATAAGGCTTGTGAACAAAAACAATGTAATTTAATTTTTTGTAAATGTTTTGAATTTGTATGAACAATACTCAAAAAGTATAAGTGGGTGAACAGATTACCAAAAGAAATATGTTGTACCATCATCGGCATGACTGCAAAAGTGAATTACAAAGGTAATGCCTGATGCTACATAGGCAAATAAAGCAAACACTAATCCACATTAGAGATAATAAACATACGATGGTTGATTCGATCGCCATGATCTATGAAGAACTAGTGGGTGACTGCTTTTGGTATACTGTTGAAGTCACTTTACCTCCTGATTAGAGATCAAACTGTCATTATTAGGAAGACGTTGATAAGTAAATATCTGTCATAATTTGATGATGCACCATGGCACACTTCCCTAATTCGTCATGCATGTTGACAGTACCAGCGTTGTGTTTGACATATCAGTCTGTCACTAGTCCAAATTCCAGTCTATGTAGCCGACAATGAGATGCTAATGATATGCATAGTGTACAAGTCTGAAGGTCTCCTCGACTAAGCTGGTTGCTCACTTTCTACAATTTTTATGGTATTCTACCTGCAACTTAAAACTGATAGTGATTTTGTAGCTCATTCTATACTATTTTTCACAGTATTTGATAACCGGTATCAGACAGTTCGTGTCGGCTATACATAGACGATCTGCCCAAATTCCACTGTGATGAGATCACACATATCACACGAGTATGGTCCCCTGCATGTTGAAAGTCTCTAGTCTGTGCAGTGTTCAAAATTTGAGTTTATAGCAGATAAGCGCAATATTTGGGTGACGGATGAATTTGACATTTTTTTGTTAGAGCAACAAAGTTTTTTTAGTGTACGATAAGATATTGACGGTTTGTGTAATGTAATTTTCAGCAAAAACCGCGCGAAATCCTTTCGATAAACAGATACGGCTAAGGGGCGCTGCGCGCTGCTGTCTATGGGCTAATCAAGGAGGTGGCACAGCGGTCTATGCATCCATCTTCAGTCGTACGATACTGTTTTCTCAACCGATTGTTGTGGGATGTAGTTTTAGGTCAGTTATACACACGCTTTTAAGGTTTTAAAACGATGTACTCACCTATTTTAATGACCTTCGCATCGTATACGTTACTTTCGTTCTCTGATGTTTCAGGGTTGAACGTCGTCCATCTCACACCAACAGTTGTTTTTTCCTCTGGATTTTCGGCTGTTATCGATGATACAGGGACTGATGCATAACTGTCATCTTTTCCGAAATACACAAGTGCCCAAGACATTGTTGAAAGACTCGAAAGATCAACATGCGAGCCCAGCGGCGATCAGAGCGAAGCGTATAAGCAGTACTGCTGGTAGTTGAAAAGCGCGCCTGAAATACCTTTACTGCGCACGCGCAATTTTATTCAGATCACTTTGACCCGGAAGTAGTAGGTTTGCGTGTTGCTCCCTGGCGTCTACGTAAAGTTTACAACTTCAGTTTATACCGATACGTCTTTTTTAAATCAATTACGCGTTGCTATCCAGTCATGTCAAAAAGGCGACGAATTACTGTTAGGACCATGTTAGGTAAGTATTATTGCCAGTATTAAACAGACTGGAAAATATGCACAATGAAAAATGTGATATAGGGGAGCACAGGTCATCTAGCTCGACCATGCAAAATATCTGTTGACGGCCACCTCAACCCCGGTACCAAAGTCATTTAGACCTCGTCATATTTTTATCCTTACATGACAACATTGTTGTTTGCTTCGAAACGATAATTTGGCTGTTTGATACGCTAAATGCAGGCGGTGTAGTACGTACTCCACGGCCTTGCGCCTTCGCGTCCGCGGAGACGATTTGCTGTGTATTATACGTATATGCATCTGCCAACTAGCGTCTTCAAAGTGCTATGAACATCGATTAAAACTGACGACATGCATTCGAGACAATAATACACGTGTGTCTCCATAGTACCGAAGGATAAGTATGAGGGGTCGAGGTTACCTGCAGGGCTGACGGGCATTGGCAAGTAAAACAATGCTCTTTTGTTTGGGTAATACACTTGAGTTTATATAAGATATTCACAAGATTTTTAGCTAACGTGTGCTGATAATGTTGGGTTTGCTACAAGTTCAGTTCTACTGGCTATCCTGTGTTAATGTTTTTGTACAATCTACAATAATTTTGAAGGGCTAAGGCAGGAATGCATAACCTACCACAGAAGAAAAATCATGATTAAAGGTATTTCTCGGGAGTACATGAAGTAACATACAAGAGAGACCATAAAGACAAAGCTATATCCCAACGTCATTGCTATATACACATGCAGTTGGTAAAAACAGTATGATTAAGCATTGCTGATGATATTTTCACAAGGGAAAGCCTTATTGTACTGAAATGTCAGTATACTTCTGAAATCATTTTCCTCATTGATGTCTGTCATAAGAGCACAACCTATTGTTTGTTCTGTTGCAGATTAATATTCTTTACTTTGCATTTTGACACTTCTTTTTCTTTTAGAGGAGTTTCGTGAGCAATCAAGTGCAGATCATCAATCTACTACATCAATAGAAGATGGCCATGCTGGGAATGGTGCATCACATCTCTGTAATAATTCTTTGTCTGCTCTAGAAACATCACAAGAGGCAGTAGGTCACTTTCATACAGTTGACACAGAATCAAAAGTTACTAATGCAACACACACTAATGACAGAATGTCTTTAGAAAGAGATCAAAGCATGGATGCTGCTTCTGATACTGACTTGTCCAACCAAGAAATGTCGTTTGATGAAAATATGCTCATATCACACAAGAAAGAGGCAAAAGAATGTGAGTACTTGGAAATGATAAACAGTATGAACAATTACTCTGCAAAAAATATAGAATACACAGGTGATGATTGGCTCATCGAACATCTTAAACTGCAGAGTAGTTGTAATGATGATCTGAATGAGATTGGTGAGATGGCAGATGAAAATAAAGGAAATGATGAAGAGGCTACAGCTGACGCTCCAACAGAGAAAGACTTCACTGATTACTTCAAGACACAGAGTGAGGCTGAGGACACTTATGCCAGTGATAGACAACCAATATTTCCATCAGCAAAACTTAGTGTTGGAGTAAGCATGTTATTGATCATCACTTATGTTCTGAAATATCACTTGTCTGGAGAAGCTCTTACAGATCTGCTGCAGCTGATTAACCTCCATTGTGCTGCCTCGCATCCTGGTTTGCAATCAATACATGTATTTTTTAAATACTTCCAGAAACTTCAAAACCCACTGGTCTTCCACCATTACTGTTCATCATGTTTGTTTAAATTGGACGATCCATCTGTTGTGATATGTCCCAATGATGTATGCCACAATGATTTATCAAAGCATGGAGCAAAATCTTTTTTTATTGAAATTCCTATTGAAGCCCAGCTGCAGTCTTTATTCAGTCGTGGTAACTTCTACGATGATCTTGCACACCGTTTCAGACGCAAGAAAAAACATCAAAAAGATATTGCAGACATTTATGATGGATCTTTGTATCAGCGTCATTTTGTAAACAATGGGATTTTGTCCCATCAGGAAAATATCTCATTGATGTGGAACACTGATGGGGTTCCAGTGTTCAAATCATCCTCATATTCCCTGTGGCCTCTTTACCTAACTATAAATGAACTCCCCCTTGACAAGAGAACCAAAAATGAAAAATATGCTGTTTGCTGGATTATGGTTTGGTTCTTCAAAGCCACAAATGTTGACCTACCTGCAACCCTTTCATTCGACATTTGACAAACTTGAAAGAGAAGGTGTGGCAGTGGAGACAGCAACGGGACAGTCTTTCAGGTCAAAAGTGATCCTGATATGTGGTACATCTGACTTGCCGGCCAAGAGTTTAGTTTGCAATATGATTCAATTCAATGGATTTTATGGATGTGTCAAGTGTCTTCAACCTGGTAAAACTGTGACAACAGCAAAAGGAGGGCACGTTCACGTCTTTCCATTCATTAAGGAGGATGCTACTGGCCCAAAGAGGACACATGAACAGTTTCTTGAAGATGCAAAATCAGCATTTGATTCTGGTAAGTTTTGTTATTAAAGGGGAAGTTCACCCAGGCTAATTTTTTCACATGTGCTAACTTTGGGGTCACTTATTTGGAAAAGTCTCTTTCGCCGGTCATAACTCACACGATCTATTACAAAATTGGACAAAAATACTACTGATGGAAGTTGCAGTTTAGGGCTTCATCAACTACATGTATTTTGAATCATGGGGGAAAAAGCGCCAAGCTTGGCGGGTTTTTTCCATGAGTCATAATACATTAGGTTGAAATCACCCTAAACAGCAAGTATTTTTGGGGGGTTTTTTTTGAAAAAAATTGCACAACTTATGAATGGCAAAAATGGCTTTAGTGGAATAGGTGATCCAAAAGCTAGCACATATGTAAAAATCAGCCTTAGTGAACTTCACTTTAAAGAAACAGTGCTTGCATGATGTGCAGACTCAGAATATTGCACTGCAACAAAATAAGCCTCAGGCATGCAAAATTCCATTGAATCTGTTGAAAATAAAACATTTGCATATTGTCATTGTTAAAGAGTGATTTGATGTAAAACTTACAGGAAGTAGAATGTTTAATGCTGAATATTTTGTCAAACACTGCTTAATGCAAATTCAAGCTCATGAACTTGATCAGCATGAGCTGTATTGACAAAACAAACCACCTAAAAGGCAAAAGATCTGGAATGGGTATTATTTAATGTACATTGTTTAAGTTAAGTCACATGAAACAAATTGTGTATTGCAAATGTCAGTGTTTGTTTCTGTTACTAATTGTTTCCAAATCATTTTCACAGGGCGACCAGTACATGGAGTAAAAGGACCCTGTTGGTTTGGTACTCTCAAACACTACGACATTGTTGCTGGATGTGGTATTGATTACATGCACTGTGTACTGCAAGGGGTGGTAAAAACACTGTTTTCGCTCTGGTTTTACCACTGAAACAAGTGACATGGGATTTAACATCTCTCGCAAGATAAGTGAAGTTGATGCCCGTTTACTTGAAATTCAACCTCCAAATGAGATAACAAGATGTCTCGCTCTATAGAAACTCATAGGAAGTACTGGAAAGCTTCAGAGATCCGTTCATTTCTCATGTACTATGGAATGGCTGTGCTTTTTGGAATTCTTCCTCAGATGTATTATGAACACTTTGTGTTACTATCACAGGGAATTTTCATCCTTGCTCTTGAGTCAATATCAGACGACCAACTACATCAGGCAGATTATTTGCTCCGTCGTTTCTGTTTGGAGTTTCCTATTCTGTATGGGGAACGATATATGTCACATAACATTCACACACTTTTGCACCTTGTTGATGATGTTAAAGTACTGGGCCCACTGTGGACACACAGTTGTTTCCACTTCGAAGACAAAATGGATTCCTGCTAAAACTTATACACGGTACACAAAAGGTTGAGTTACAGATTATAACAGCAGTAGCACTTGTTCAAAGGCTACCTCAAATGGTCCAAAAGTTAGAAATGGATGTTGAAAGTTCAGCTTTTTACAAAAGATGACAAGACCATTTCAACGAAGATCAAACGAGGTATCAATTGTTGGTGATATTTACAGGATAGGGTCACCTGTAACTTGCACCATTGATGAACAAATTTTCTCTCTTTTGACAAAATCCCTAGGTTTTGTTCCTATTGCAAGGCAATACTGCAAATATGTTCGTTTAAGAATAGGGGCAACAATTTATCATTCTAAGGCATATAAGAGGGTGTTTAAGCGAAATTCCTACACTGTTATTTTCAAGCAAGAAGACATATATCAATATGGAATGATTGAATATTTTATGCAAGTTAAACCACAGTGTCTGTGCAGTGCTCCATATATTTGTGATTGCCAAAGCAGGAATTTTGCTCTAATAGAAAAGTTACAAGGCAGGGATGACATTGACTTGTTAGATGGTGAGCACAACCTTAGAAAATCAACTTTCATATTTCTGTTGTTAGTCCTCCATCAAATGACTTTATAATTGTTGATGTTACGGATATACTGGCAAAGTGTATTTGCATGAATTTTCAGGACATTCCTGACCTAGTTTTCATTGGTCACTTTCCAAACCGCATTGAAAGTGATTAGTATTAGCACTGAATTCACAGGCATGTATTGAAATTTCATTCCTTGACTTTATTTGACAAGCACAAGTGGGGCATTCCACAAAAATAAATCTTCTTAAGAAAGGATTCATCCTAGGACTATGATGTGTTACATTTCCCACCATCAGCCATGAGGCCCTTGCATGCTTTATTGGTGTACTGTCTCATGTTTCTTTCAATTTACAATAGGAATATACTATGATCAAAATAACCCTGAAAATACTACTGTATACGGTAATGAGGAAACTTAAACAGCTCTTTACAAATGACCAACATTCTAATGGATATCATGTACAGATGATTGACCATAATTTTAACCTCCTTTGCCTTCATTTTTTATCTTTCTATCTACAGGCATCAAAGTGTATTTTTAAAACCCTTTAGACCTCAGGTTTAGTCGACTAATGCCATTATGATTCATGCTGTAAGCTGTAGAACAGATAGAGTATCTCTACAACCATTCAGTAGCAGTTTTTTACACTTGATGGATGGTTCCTTTGCAAATACCTCCAGAATTTTTCCATTGTTCAATTGACATCTTACAGATTTTAGTAAACTTTGCAATTTCAACTTTTATGACAAAACTACTTTGATCCCTGTGATATTTTGCATGTGCATTCCTTGAATTTAAGTGGAGTCATAATTGTTCAATATTACCTAATTAAAATAATATTTGTATCCATCAGTAAATTTTGGCATCCTTGAGTTAAAATAATACTCCATACACATACACAAGGGCCCTTGTATTCACTGATTAATTCTACTTATTGTTATTGTTGTGGAATTTTCTTTTTCAATTCACTAATTTCTTCTGTCTCTATATATCATATTGTATTTTATGTATTCCAAAACATGTTATCTTTTTACTGATGCCTTCTGCCATGGGGCCTGCAGTTTGCTAATCATACAATTTAAGGGATTAGATTGTTGGACATACAGTAAAGCAAGCACCAGTGCTGTAGATGTACTTTCAGATTTAGTTACAATGTAGACAAGATTGTGCTTTTGAAGTAGGTGTAGATGATTTTTATTGGCCTAAGTGAACTTTGTAGATGAAACTCCCTTAGATTGGATGGTAGATCAAACGTAGATCAAGGTAGATGAAGTTAGTTCAAATTGTAGACATAGGCATGTCTGGTGTGGACAATATCTGTAGACAAAGCTTCATGTAGACAAACTGCTGTGGCTGTTCATCTACAAAACCCTCATGTAGATCTACATAAAGTCTACTGCAGACGGTTCGTAGATCTACTCTCGTCTACAGTAGACTTAGACTTTCCGTAAGGGAGTGTGTCTTTGACAACTTGACTCTTTTTTTATCCCACATTTCGAAACCAGAGCGGTCTCTTCCTAAGTCGCCTAAGATATATGTATATCTTTTTTGTTTTATGTCACATCGATATTGTTGATCTCCTGTTCTTCTAGCAATGAAGCCAGAATATTTATGTTTGGATCGTCATGTGTTCGTTCGTTCGTTCATTGACTTGTTCCTAATACAAAAATGCCGTGGACTTTGGCCTGTATCAGTATATCGCTAATGTTTGGATTTCTTTTGTATGCGATGATCGGTTGTTGTGGAAATATTTCATTCAGGCTAGTGTTTCGTCCTTGTCTATGTGTTCCCAGTTTTCGCACATTGCTGCTTTTTAAAGCTTGTGTTCTTATAAATATTGTTGCTATAATTTTTGTTGTGAAGACTAGTGTTTTCTTTGTTTCTTCGTTTGTTCGCTTGTGTTCTAGTTGCATAACTCGTGCGGCGAACTGTGCTTGCAATGTGACTGGAGATTTCTTGTTGTTTTAGCCATGTTCAATTAATCTGGCATAAAGTGTATTGACCTTTGAAACAATTAAGTCATTTTTGTGTTGCAAGTTTTGATGTATCTTAGTGTTTCGCCTTTGATCGGGCTTTTAAAGCGTAGATTTCAGGTGGCCTGATGTTTTATGTAAGAATTCAAATCTGTCGATTTGTGTTCTTAGTTGTATATGGAGTCCATCGAGACTTGTGTTTGAATTTGTCTTTTTTTGGTCAATTTGTGTCGCATAATGTATTGGATTTTCCTTCTTCTAATGTTTGCGTCTTGTTTGAGATGAACTCTGTGAGGACGATTTGGTGTTGGGATGAATTTCAACCCTTACCCAGTGCATTGATTTTTGCTGTTGTTAACTTGTGTAATGATAGATTTTGATGAATCTAAGATTCGTGTTGTTATTTATGTTTATGCTATGTTCGGCATTTGTACGGAGTTTCATTGTGTTTGAGATAATATGGTGTCTCCTCTTGTACCGTCTTTTTCTGGCAATTTTGTTGTTTTTCCTGTTTCTGTGTTTGGTGACACAGTATTGTGTAAACTTGTATTTTGCATTTGTGTTACGGTAGTTCTTGTTTGGAGAATTTGCTGGCCTTGAAAAAGGCCGTCTGCTATGGGTTTCAAAGACAGACCCGATTCTGTTCGTCCCTCTGGACGTTTGTGTTTTGGGTTGTGTATAGCCTTTCGTTTGGCCAATAAATTATATCGGCTCTGGAGGCATTTGGTTGTCTTTCGTGTTGTGGGATCTTGACAACTGTCAATCTCTGTTTATTGTTTGGTGATCAATGTCGTTCTTGTTTGGCTGTGCTGTGCTTGATGCAGTGGAATGTAGTCAAAGCACAAGGTGACCAATAATTTATCACTGTGGTGCTCCGATGTTGTCACTTTTTGATGATAACAGCACTAGGTAGTGGCCTGGTAAGTCTGCTTTAAGGCGTACTTGTAGGCTCCTTGGTGTAGTTTATGTGTCGCAGAAGCGTTTTAATGCTCCGCTTTGTTTAGTTGTCGCCTCCTGTAACGAGTAGAGTGAAGCGAGCCGTATTGCAAGACTTCCTGATCTTACCTACTGTTACACAGTCCAGCTACTTTTGTATCCGCTAAGTGCCAACCACTCCAAGAAATAACCACCCTCAGTTGCTTTAGTTTATAGTAGATTTATTCAAGAAGCGGTGAAAACTGGATAAATAAAGAGATTAAAATACAAGGTCATTCATTGTCTACATCGGAGAGTCGAGGGTAAATCAAGTTCAAAGTAAACGGAATAAAAGAACTAAATTCTTCTAAAATATCTAAGCACTGCATTCAAAGTGGTCCTCTAAATAATTGGAAAGTCATAAAGGGAAATCAACTTACATCGTTGCGCCTACAGTCCTACTTTTGGCTGAAGTGTTAGTGAGGTCCACGTGGCATGTCTACTTGCTTTAAGACAGTGGAGGAAAAACCGTGTCTGCCTGGGTGTAATTTAATCTTTAACCTTTTAAATGTTTACCAAGAAGTTTCTTGACTTGTGTGTCAGAGGGCCCTATGAAAGATAGAGGGCGATCTTCTGAAAATCTAGTTAGGGTCATGAAGGGTCAATCCTACACACTCCCCGTCTAAAAATGCGTGGTAAGCTGAATTTTTACTAATCATAAATTTCAAATAGAATAAATGCCTACTAATATTTTAGGTCTAAATAAATTTTAAAAGCTAAGAGTATATGCGAAAGGGTTCATACTAATAGAGTCCGTAAGTAGTGTTCATTGAATTCAATCACAGAGTTCATTTGTACTTTCAATCAAAACTAATTCGCTAATAGGTCTGAGGTAGGATCGATGTTCGCCATCTTTGTAGATCATGACGTCTACTTTGCCTACTCTGTTGTGATCGCTGGGGTAGACCTTCACTATGCGAGCGAGGGGCCAGCTGTTTCTTGTGTATTCTTTCTCTCTCAAAAGAACCACGTCTCCTTCTTTGACGTTGATTGCACATTTGTTCCATTTTGGTCGTGGCTGACGGCTTTATAGATATTCTTTTCTCCATTGTATCCAGAATTGATCAGCTAGATACTGTATGCGTCGCCAACGTTTTCTACTGTAGATGTCTGTTGGACGAATGAGCCTGGTGGTGGGGTCGGTGATTGGGTCTTCATGGTGAGTAGCATGTTTGGGGTGAGAGCTTGAGGATCGTTTGCATCTGATGATACAGTTGTTATAGGTCTGGAGTTGACGATGGCGCTGGCTTCTGCCATGAGAGTTGTCAGCAAGTCATGTGTGTATTGTTGCTTGCCTAGTTGATAGTGCATGGAGTCAAGAACGCGTCTGATGGTACCAATTTGTCGTTCCCATATACCGCCGAAGTGGAATGCGTGAGGTGGGTTGAAAATCCACTCACAGTCTCTTGTTGTAAGGAATTTATTGATGCGTTCTTGATCCAGCTCTTTGGCTGCTGCCTGAAGTTTGTTCTTTGCACCAATGAAGTTGGTGCCCTGGTCACATCTGAGTTTCTTGATGTTGCCGCGTATAGCTAGGAAGCGGCGTAGGGCGTTGATGAAGGATGAAGTGTCCATGGAGTCTATTACTTCTGTGTGTACTGCTGTAGTGTAGAGACAGACAAAGATAACTGCCCATCTCTTTGCTTTAGACGTACCGGCTCTGGTTTTGCGGGAAGCTATAGCCCAGGGGCCTAACACGTCCATTCCGACGTTGGTGAATGGTGGGGTTTTCTCTGTTCTGTCCGACTGTAGGTCGGCCATGTGTTGAGTGAGTGGTTTTGCTCTCAGTCTTCTACATATCGCACATTTGTGTAGTATACTTCTTACCATGTCATGTACACCCATGATCCAATAGCCATTAGCTCTGACGTTTGACAGGGTGAGTTGTCTGCCTTGATGTTGTACTTGTCGAGGCACATGATCGATGATAAGTCGTGAAATGTGGTTATCCTGTGGGAGTATGATGGGGTGTCGGCCGCAGAGGTCGATGTCCGATTGACGAAGTCTTCCTCCAACGCGGATGAGTCTTTTCATCGATGAATGGGTTCATCCGGCTGATGGAGTTCTGTTTCTGTAGTCTGTTGTTGTCCGTGCCTGCTGACTTTGTTGCAGATAGTATCTCATATTCTTTATGAAACACACTTTTCTGTACTGAGCGTAGGATGATGGTTTCTGCTTGTGCCATCATCTCAATTTTCAGTTCTTCTGGAGACTTCTCTTCTTCTTTTTTGTCTGTCTTTTCTGGTGATTTTCTTTGTCTGATTTTGCCTATTAAGTTGGCAATACTTCTCTTCAAGGATCTCCATGATGAGAATCGTTGAAATCGGTGAGCACCTAAGTCGTCTTGTTCTACTTCCTTCGTTGATGTGTTGAGGACAGCAATTTGTTTGCGGACCTCAGGGTCTTCGTCACTTACTGTGTATTTGTGTTCTGTTTCTTCATGGTTGTCTTGCTCGTCTCGCTGCCACAGGAATGCTGGTCCTGATAGCCAGATAGTTGAGTTGAGTTTTTGGGCTGATACACTGTGTGATGCGATATCAGCTGGATTTTCGTGTGTAGACACATGTCGCCACTGGTGTGGTGCTGAGATGTTGTGTATCTTTTCTACTCTGTTCGCTACATATACATGGAAACGTTTCGAGCTGTTGTTTATGTATCCAAGGACGATTTCGCTGTCCGTGTGATATATGACGTTGTCTATGTTCAGGCTGATTTCTGATATGATCTTCTGTGCGAGTTTTGTCGCTAGGACGGCTGCACACAGTTCTAGGCGAGGTATGGAGACTGCATGAGTCGGGTTTACCTTTGCTTTGCCAAGTATGAATGATACGTTGATGTTGTCTTCATGGTTAATGAACCGCATGTACGCTACAGCACCTATGGCTTCATTGCTGGCGTCAGAGAAAATGTGACACTCTGTTTTCTTTATGGCTCCGAAGGTAGGTGGAGTGTAGCATCGCTGTAGCTGTATCTTTGTGATGTAGTTTAGGTTGTTGCACCAGTGGGTCCATCTGGGCAAGTATTTCTCTGGTAATGTTTCATCCCATCCAAGGTTTGATGAGTTGCGTCCTTTACTTTCTGTCATGAGGCCTCGTAGTATTAGTTTTCCTTCTATGGAAACTGGTGCGAGTATACCGAATGGATCGTATATTGAGTTGACGATTGCCAGTTCTCCCCGCCGTGAGAATGGCTTCTCCTTCAAGTCTACTTCGAATGTGAATGCGTCCGCTCTAGTGACCACTTGACCCCTAATGATCTCTGTGTTGGTAAGGTGTCTTGGTTGAAATCCAAACTCTGTAGATCTTTGGCTCGTACTTCGTTTGGAAGTGCTGTCATGACTTCTTCGTCATTAGAAACGATCTTGTGGAAGTTAACGTTTCTGGTCGCTAGTAAGTCTCTTGTTCTATTCGATGAGACTGATAGCTTTCTGTGCATCTGGTGCTGAAGTTAGTCCGTCGTCGACGTACTTTGTACTTTGCGCTGGAGTCGAATACTACTCTTGATCTGCTTTTTCTTGGGATGGTAGACACCGAAGTGTGGTAGGTACCATGCATTGTCGGCCATCTATTTTGTCTTCTGGAACGGGACTTGCGTGGTCACGTTCCATTATTTTCTTCATAAACTGAAAGTATTCTTCCATCATTTGTGGTTTATGCTGAAGCTGATTCTGTAGATTGTAGAATCGGTTCAGAGCTGATTGTCGGTTGTTCCGTAATTTCTTCGGGTCTTGCCTGAAGGGGAGAGGAAGTTCTAGATTTCTTCCTCATTTACATGGACTTCTCGTTGCATGATGTCCAGGAATTTGCTTGTCTTCAATGGAGGGTGCCTTTTGTTCGTTGTAAGGTGTCCGCTTGGTGCCGAAGTTGATGGGTTTGGGCTTAATATGTCTTTGATGTGAATGTGACGATTACATTCGAGCGCCGATTCATCGTAGCTGTTGAGGGTTGCAGTCGTACGGTGTACTGAAGTGCGGATTACACCTCTTGCTGTCTCTAGGCACAGTTCACCTGAAATTGTCCACCCTAGGTCGGTGCGTTGAGAGAAGGAGAGAGGGAAGAGAGAATTTTTTCTTTCCGTCATGTGATTCTATGATGACGCAGTTGCTACGTCGTCCCTTTCTGAGTTCTCCTTTGCCACTGCATGTTGACAGTTCGTATTCAAGGTCTGGGCCGTGTATCTTCAGTGCGTCGAAGAGGTGGCTGTCACCCATACAGGCATTGGACTGGTCGTCTAGGACTACGTAAGTTTCTATGTAGTCTGCTGGTCGATCTTGTGTATACACCTTTGCGAGGACTATCTTACCACACGGACGTCCGGCTGGGCATTTCGTGAGTCTGGTACATTTTGTTGTAGCTTCTTGGGTTTCTTTATCTTCTGGTTTGGTTTCGGTTGCTTTCTGCTTAGATCTGTCACCGGGTGTAGCGTGGAGACAGGTGATGTGTTTCTTGCTCTTGCATATAGCGCATTCGATGGTCGATGTGCAGTCCTTGGCGAGATGTTTCTCAGTGCATTTAAAGCACAAGCCTTTCTTCTTACACAGTTCAATTCTGTCAGCAACTGGTTGCTTTGCAAAAGCTTTGCAATCTTTCAGGTCATGTCCTTTAGCCTCGTGGAAGAGACATTGTTTTTCTTCCTTTGATGATTTCGTTGCGTGTACACGCGCTCTGGTCTTCGTATGTTGACTGGATTTTGACTTACTTGTTCCAGGGTGTGTGTCGTCTGGTCTTGGAATATCAGGATCGCATGCTGCTTTCGCTGTGTCTTTCAGGAAGTCTTTGAAGAACTTGAATGGAGGAAATGTTTTGTGGCGTCATTTGTATGTTGCCACGTTATCTCTCCACTTGTTAGGACGAATCTCGGGAACTTCTCCATGACAGGTTTGAGTCCCTGTGGTGTATTGAGGGATGAGAGGTCAGGAAGTTTTCTCATGTGTGCCTCTGTGTTAGAACATAAGTCTGATAGTTCGAGTAGCTTTTTGCTTTCGTCTGGTTTAACTTTCGGGAAGGACTTCAATCTTTCCAGGATTACTGCGGTGATGACTGCAGGGTTGCCGAATCTGTCTTCTAGTTCTATCCAAGCCTCTCTATATGACTCGTCTGGGTCGTCTACATATCGTTGTAGATGGTCTTCGATGATTTTCTGCGGATCTCCCTGCAGTGTATTTATGCAGGAAGTCCAGTTTCTCAGATGTCTGTATGCAGGCCGTTGTTACAGTGGCTTCGAATGATCTTTTCCATGACATGTACATGGTTGGGTCGCCTCCAAATGTTATTGGTTGTTGTAATGGTAAACGTTGACGGGCCATAATTTGGGCTATCTCCGTCAGAGGTTGCATGTTGTTGTTCTGGCTTGTTGTAGGTGTCTGTTGATTTGAAGTAGGTGTGACTGTCTCACCTGATTCTGTTGGTGTTCCCTGTCCTGGTTGTATCAGTTGAGGGGATGATTCTAAGTCTTTGTTTTGTGCTTTGGGTACGAACTCGGTACAGTTCAGTGCTGGTAATGGATCATGCTTCATTTCTTTTTTCATTGCAATGTATTGTGATACATGGTCGTTTCATGACTGGTCAGGTGTAGTAAGTGTCTGTACTGGTAAGGAATTTTCTTCCGCTACTTGTTGGAGGATTTCTGCATCTATCCTTGCCTTTTCTGCTTTCATTTCAGCTTCGATAACTTTGATTTTTGCTTTTGCTTGATGGTGAGCTATTGTCTTCATATACTCTGCCTCTCTTGCTGCAGAGCGTGCCTTGCCTTGTGCCTTCATTGCGTTTGTTCTGGATGATGTTGATGATCTGGTTCTGTGTGAACTACGCAAGCTGCCTAGTGTAGATCCTCGTTCGGATGGTGATTTGAAGTAGAGGCGCTGTTTTCAGCTCTCCTTGTCTTTGCTATCGTTAATGTATTCATTCGCTTGTTCAATGTTCCTATTGAAGCTTATTTCCGTTAATTCTGCTTGCTCCTTACCTTGTGGAGTCTTGTCTTGTTGATAAAGTCTCTGAAGTTGTTCAAAGTGTGTTCATATTCCTTGGAAAGTGTCTCTGCTGTACCAATTTTGCTTTCTGTTGGGTCCTGCATCCCCCTGAGGTCGATGAGAACTCCCTTGTTTGGTTCCAAATGCTTGACAGGGCCTTTTCAGTGTTCAAGGTAGCATAGAGCAGTCCTCCTTCGTTTTTTCTACTGTCCTGTAGAGGGCGCCCTTCAGTTCGGGCAGCAGATCCACCTCCAGCAGTGGCCGTCCCACTGGGAACCGCCCCTTCATTTGTTTGTTCTGTGGTATTTTCTGCCTTAGAAATATCTCCTTGATTTTCATTTTGAGATTCTGTATGGGCTGGTTGTTCAGCTCCTTCGACTTTATATTCATCCATTATAGTTTCTTTGAGTCAGTTGTAGTTGGCTGTATATGTGCATACAGTTGGCCTACCTTGCATAGCCTATATGCCAGTGTCCGCTGTGCACTCGAGCCAGTGTCTTGTCCAATGGTTCACTGGTTTTCAGCAATTTTTCACTTGAGACGATTTTTCACTTGCAACGATTATTCACTGTGACGAAGTCAAGTTACTTTTGTATCCGCTAAGTGCCAACCACTCCGAGAAATAACCACCCTCAGTGCTTTAGTTTAGAGTAGATTTATTCAAGGAGCGGTGAACACTGGATAAATAAAGAGATTAAAATACAAGGTCATTCATTGTCTACATCGGAGAGTCGAGGTAAATCAAGTTCAAAGTAAACGGAATAAAAGAACTAAATTCTACTAAAATATCTAAGCACTGCATTCAAAATGGTCCTCTAAATAATTGGAAAGTCATAAAGGGAAATCAACTTACATCGTTGCGCCTACAGTCCTACTTTTGGCTGGAGTGTTAGTGAGATACACGTGGCATGTCTACTTGCTTTAAGACAGTGGAGGAAAAAACTGCCTGGGTGTAATTTAATCTTTAACCTTTTAAATGATTTACCTAGAAGTTTCTCGACCTTTGTGTCAGAGGGCCTTAAGAAAGATAGAGGGCGATCTTCTGAAAATCTAGTTAGGGTTATGAAGGGTAAATTCAATACACCTACTATGACGGGTTGCGCTATGCTGGTGTCGGACTGACAGCAAATGACTGGAGCGTCAGATCGATGTCGGTCTCGTCTGGTTTAGCCCATTGAATGCCAATGTCGATCAAGAAGGCCTAGGACATAGCTTTCTTGCTGCTCGTAGTCAGATATTGAAATCGCTTGTGTTTGAAGACTATTTATCTTGTGTTAAGTCGATTGAGTTTGACTTCTCTTCATTTTCATTGGTCGACTTCTCTGTTTTACTTGCCTTCTGATTGGTCGATATTGAGCGTTTGTGATTGGTTATTTTGTTGTTGACTTTAGCTCGTTTTTGCTGTCGTACAATCCTCGTGTCGCATATAAAAGCTCTGAGGAAGTGATGTCTCCATATGTGATAATATGGATAATCTGGTTCTGTGGTGCCACGGCCGAGTGTGTACAGCTCAGAGTTTTATTGTGTCATCGTCCCCCGTGGATGGAGAGACGGTGATTGTGTCCACTTTTGTTTGATAGTTGATTGATACCCATGCACATAGGAAGGGTATTCTCGTGCATGCCCTCTTTCGTCTTAAACTTGCTAGGCAAGAATAAGTTGAGAAATCGCAGTGTAATAAAGGGAAAGTGGCTTCACACATCACTCATCTCGTCTTGTATGTGCTTTTGTGTGTTTAGTGTCTGAAATATTTTGGCTGTTAGTGTGAAATCTAACAAACGAATCATTAATTTTAAAATAAGCCATGACGAGACGTAGGCGTAGTAAGATGTGTCTTTGACAACCTTGACTCTTTTTTTATCCCCACATTTCGAAACCAGAGCGGTCTCTTCCTCAGTCGCCTAAGATATATGTATATCTTTTTTGTTTTATGTCACATCGATATTGTTGATCTCCTGTTCTTCTAGCAATGAAGCCAGAATATTTATGTTTGGATCGTCATGTGTTCGTTCGTTCGTTCATTGACTTGTTCCTAATACAAAAATGCCGTGGACTTTGGCCTGTATCAGTATATCGCTAATGTTTGGATTTCTTTTGTATGCGATGATCGGTTGTTGTGGAAATATTTCATTCAGGCTTAGTGTTTCGTCCTTGTCTATGTGTTCCCAGTTTTCGCACATTGCTGCTTTTTATAGCTTGTGTTCTTATATATATTGTTGCTATAGTTTTCGTTGTGAAGACTAGTGTTTTCTTTGTTTCTTCGTTTGTTGGCTTGTGTCCTAGTTGCGTAATGCGTGCGGCGAACCGTGCTTGCGATGTGACTGGACATTTCCTGCTGTTTTAACCACGTTCGATTAATCTTGCATTAAGTGTATTGACCTTTGAAACAAAGTCATTTTTGTGTTGCAAGTTTTGATGTATCTTAGTGTTTCGCCTTTGATCAGGCTTTTAAAGCGTAGATTTCAGGTGGCCTGATGTTTTTATGTAAGAATTCAAATCTTTCGATTTGTGTTCTTAGTTGTATGTGACTTGTGTTTGAATTTGTCTTTTTTTGGTCAATTTGTGTCGCATAACTATATTGGATTTCCTTCTCCTAATGTTTGCGTCTGTTTGAGATGAACTCTGTGAGGACTATTTGGTGTTGGATGAATTTCAACCCTACCCAGTGCATTGATTTTGCTGTTGTTAACTTGTGTAATGATAGATTTGATGAATCTAAGATTCGTGTTGTTATTTATGTTTATGCTATGTTCGGCATTTGTACGGAGTTTCATTGTGTTTGAGATAATATGGTGTCTCCTCTTGTACCGTTCTTTTTCTGGCAATTTTGTTGTTTTCCTGTTTCTGTGTTTGGTGACACAGTATTGTGTAAACTTGTATTTTGCATTTGTGTTACGGTAGTTCTTGTTTGGAGAATTGCTGGCCTTGAAAAAGGCCGTCTGCTATGGGTTTCAAAGACAGACCCGATTCTGTTCGTCCCTCTGGACGTTTGTGTCTTGGGTTATGTATAGCCTTTTGTTTGGCCAATAAATTATATCGGCTCTGGAGCATTTGGTTGTCTTTCGTGTTGTGGGATCTTGACAACTGTCAATCTCTGTTTATTGTTTGGTGATCAATGTCGTTCTTGTTTGGCTGTGCTGTGCTTGATGCAGTGGAATGTAGTCAAAGCACAAGGTGACCAATAATTTGTCACTGTGGTGCTCCGATGTTGTCACTTTTTGGTGATAACAGCACTAGGTAGTGGCCTGGTAAGTCTGCTTTAAGGCGTACTTGTAGGCTCCTTGGTGTAGTTTATGTGTCGCAGAAGCGTTTTAATGCTCCGCTTTGTTTAGTTGTCGCCTCCTGTAACGAGTAGAGTGAAGCGAGCCGTATTGCAAGACTTCCTGATCTTACCTACTGTTACACAGTCCAGCTACTTTTGTATCCGCTAAGTGCCAACCACTCCAAGAAATAACCACCCTCAGTTGCTTTAGTTTATAGTAGATTTATTCAAGAAGTGGTGAAAACTGGATAAATAAAGAGATTAAAATACAAGGTCATTCATTGTCTACATCAGAGAGTCGAGGTAAATCAAGTTCAAAGTAAATGGAATAAAAGAACTAAATTCTACTAAAATATCTAAGCACTGCATTCAAAATGGTCCTCTAAATAATTGGAAAGTCATAAAGGGAAATCAACTTACATTGTTGCGCCTACAGTCCTACTTTTGGCTGAAGTGTTAGTGAGATCCACGTGGCATGTCTACTTGCTTTAAGACAGTGGAGGAAAAACCGTGTCTGCCTGGGTGTAATTTAATCTTTAACCTTTTAAATGTTTACCAAGAAGTTTCTCGACCTTTGTGTCAGAGGGCCTTAAGAAAGATAGAGAGCGATCTTCTGAAAATCTAGTTAGGGTCATGAAGGGTAAATTCAACACACTCCCTGTCTAAAAATGCGCGGTAAGCTGAATTTTTACTAATCATAAATTTCAAATAGAATAAATGCCTACTAATATTTTAGGTCTAAATAAATTCTAAAGGCTAAGAGTATATGCAAAAGGATTCATACTAATAGAGTCCGTAAGTAGTGTTCATTGAATTCAATCACAGAGTTCAATTTGTACTTTCAATCAAAACTAATTCGCTAATAGGTCTGAGGTAGGTTCGATGTTCGCCATCTTTGTAGATCATGACGTCTACTTTGCGTACTCTGTTGTCATCGCTGGGGTAGACCTTCACTATGCGAGCGAGGGGCCAGCTGTTTCTTGTGTATTCTTTCTCTCTCAAAAGAACCACGTCTCCTTCTTTGACGTTGATTGTAGATTTGTTCCATTTTGGTCGTGGCTGACGGCTTTGTAGATATTCTTTTCTCCATCGTATCCAGAATTGATCAGCTAGATACTGTACGCGTCGCCAACGTTTTCTACTGTAGATGTCTTGTTGGACGAATGAGCCTGGTGGTGGGGTCGGTGATTGGGTCTTCATGGTGAGTAGCATGTTTGGGGTGAGAGCTTGAGGATCGTTTGCATCTGATGATACAGTTGTTATAGGTCTGGAGTTGACGATGGCGCTGGCTTCTGCCATGAGAGTTGTCAGCAAGTCATGTGTGTATTGTTGCTTGCCTAGTTGATAGTGCATGGAGTCAAGAACGCGTCTGATGGTACCAATTTGTTGTTCCCATATACCGCCGAAGTGGGATGCGTGAGGTGGGTTGAAAATCCACTCACAGTCTCTTGTTGTAAGGAATTTATTGATGCGTTCTTGATCCAGCTCTTTGGCTGCTGCCTGAAGTTTGTTCTTTGCACCAATGAAGTTGGTGCCCTGGTCACATATGAGTTTCTTGATGTTGCCGCGTATAGCTAGGAAGCGGCGTAGGGCGTTGATGAAGGATGAAGTGTCCATGGAGTCTTTTACTTCTGTGTGTACTGCTGTAGTGTAGAGACAGACAAAGATAACTGCCCATCTCTTTGCTTTAGACATACCGGCTCTGGTTTTGTGGGAGCTATAGCCCAGGGGCCGAACACGTCCATTCCGACGTTGGTGAATGGTGGGGTTTTCTCTGTTCTGTCCGACTGTAGGTCGGCCATGTGTTGAGTGAGTGGTTTTGCTCTCAGTCTTCTACATATCGCACATTTGTGTAGTATACTTCTTACCATGTCATGTACACCCATGATCCAATAGCCATTAGCTCTGACGTTTGACAGGGTGAGTTGTCTGCCTTGATGTTGTACTTGTCGAGGCACATGATCGATGATAAGTCGTGAAATGTGGTTATCCTGTGGGAGTATGATGGGGTGTCGGCCGCAGAGGTCGATGTCCGAATTGACGAAGTCTTCCTCCAACGCGGATGAGTCCTTTTCATCGATGAATGGGTTCATCCGGCTGATGGAGTTCTGTTTCTGTAGTCTGTTGTTGTCCGTGCCTGCTGACTTTGTTGCAGATAGTATCTCATATTCTTTATGAAACACACTTTTCTGTACTGAGCGTAGGATGATGGTTTCTGCTTGTGCCATCATCTCAATTTTCAGTTCTTCTGGAGACTTCTCTTCTTCTTTTTTGTCTGTCTTTTCTGGTGATTTTCTTTGTCTGATTTTGCCTATTAAGTTGGCAATACTTCTCTTCAAGGATCTCCATGATGAGAATCGTTGAAATCGGTGAGCACCTAAGTCGTCTTGTTCTACTTCCTTCGTTGATGTGTTGAGGACAGCAAGTTGTTTGCGGACCTCAGGGTCTTCGTCACTTACTGTGTATTTGTGTTCTGTTTCTTCATGGTTGTCTTGCTCGTCTCGCTGCCACAGGAATGCTGGTCCTGATAGCCAGATAGTTGAGTTGAGTTTTGGGGCTGGTATACTGCGTGATGCGATATCAGCTGGATTTTCGTGTGTAGACACATGTCGCCACTGGTGTGGTGATGAGATGTTGTGTATCTTTTCTACTCTGTTCGCTACATATACATGGAAACGTTTCGAGCTGTTGTTTATTTATCCAAGGACGATTTCGCTGTCCGTGTGATATATGACGTTGTCTATGTTCAGGCTGATTTCTGATATGATCTTCTGTGCGAGTTTTGTCGCTAGGACGGCTGCACACAGTTCTAGGCGAGGTATGGAGACTGCATGAGTCGGGTTTACCTTTGCTTTGCCAAGTATGAATGATACGTTGACGTTGTCTTCATGGTTAATTAACCGCATGTACGCTACAGCACCTATGGCTTCATTGCTGGCGTCAGAGAAAATGTGACACTCTGTTTTCTTTATGGCTCCGAAGGTAGGTGGAGTGTAGCATCGCTGTAGCTGTATCTTTGTGATGTAGTTTAGGTTGTTGCACCAGTGGGTCCATCTGGGCAAGTATTTCTCTGGTAATGTTTCATCCCATCCAAGGTTTGATGAGTTGCGTCCTTTACTTTCTGTCATGAGGCCTCGTAGTATTAGTTTTCCTTCTATGGAAACTGGTGCGAGTATACCGAATGGATCGTATATTGAGTTGACGATCGCCAGTTCTCCCCGCCGTGAGAATGGCTTTTCCTTCAAGTCTACTTCGAATGTGAATGCGTCCGCTCTAGAAACCACTTGACCCCTAATGATCTCTGTGTTGGTAAGGTGTCTTGGTTGAAATCCAAACTCTGTAGATCTTTGGCTCGTACTTCGTTTGGAAGTGCTGTCATGACTTCTTCGTCATTAGAAACGATCTTGTGGAAGTTAACGTTTCTTGTCGCTAGTAAGTCTCTTGTTCTATTGATGAGCTTTCTGTGCATCTGGTGCTGAAGTTAGTCCGTCGTCGACGTAAAAGTTCCTGTTGACGAACTCTTTCACGTCCTCTCCGTACGTAGATACGCCGTCTGCAGCAATCTTTCTCAGCCCGAAGGTAGCAATGGCTGGTGAGGAGACATTGCCGAACAGGTGTACGTTCATTCTGTACTGAATTGCTGGTTTCGTTGGGTCGTTGTCTTTGAACCAAAAGAAGCGCAGATAGTCTCTGTGTTCTTTGTTGACGTGGAAGCTATGAAACATTTGTTCTACGTCGCCCATTACTGCTGTCTGCTCGCGTCGGAATCGTAGCAGGATACCGAGGAGGCTGTTCATTTGGTCAGGTCCCTGAAGCAATGCGTCGTTCAGGTAGACTACTTTGTACTTTGCGCTGGAGTCGAATACTACTCTGATCTGCTGTTTCTTGGGATGGTAGACACCGAAGTGTGGTAGGTACCATGCATTGTCGGCATCTATTTTGTCTTCTGGAACGGGACTTGCGTGGTCACGTTCCATTATTTTCTTCATAAACTGAAAGTATTCTTCCATCATTTGTGGTTTATGCTGAAGCTGATTCTGTAGATTGTAGAATCGGTTCAGAGCTGATTGTCGGTTGTTCGGTAATTTCTCGGGTCTTGCCTGAAGGGGAGAGGAAGTTCTAGATTTCCTTCCTCATTTACATGGACTTCTCGTTGCATGATGTCCAGGAATTGCTTGTCTTCAATGGAAGGTGCCTTTTGTTCGTTGTAAGGTGTCCGCTTGAAGACGGTGGTGCCGAAGTTGATGGGTTTCGGGCTTATTATGTCTTTGATGTGGATGTGATGATTACATTCGAGCGCTGATTCATCGTAGCTGTTGAGGGTTGCAGTCGTACGGTGTACTGAAGTGCGGATTACACCTCTTGCTGTCTCTAGGCATAGTTCACCTGAAATTGTCCACCCTAGGTCGGTGCGTTGAGCCCAAGGCGAGTTTACAGGTCCATTCCTTGTTTCTCTGACTTTCAGTGGTTCTGGGCAGTTTCTGCCGATGAGGAGGTGAATTCCAACGTTCTTTTTGGTTCTGGAATGTAATCGATGATGGGCTTCAGATGTTTGAAGGCCTTGCAAATGTCTGGTGTGGGTATTTCGTTCTTGTCGCTCGGTATGTTGTCGTTTTCTAGCAGGACGGGAAGAGAGAATTTTTTCTTTCCGTCATGTGATTCTATGATGACGCAGTTGCTACGTCGTCCCTTTCTGAGTTCTCCTTTGCCACTGCATGTTGACAGTTCGTATTCAAGGTCTGGGCCGTGTATCTTCAGTGCGTCGAAGAGGTGGCTGTCACCCATACAGGCATTGGACTGGTCGTCTAGGACTACGTAAGTTTCTATGTAGTCTGCTGGTCGATCTTGTGTATACACCTTTGCGAGGACTATCTTCCCACACGAACGTCCGGCTGGGCATTTCGTGAGTCTGGTGCATTTTGTTGTAGCTTCTTGGGTTTCCTTTTCTTTATCTTCTGGTTTGGTTTCGGTTGCTTTCTGCTTAGATCTGTCACCGGGTGTAGCGTGGAGACAGGTGATGTGTTTCTTGCTCTTGCATATAGCGCATTCGATGGTCGATGTGCAGTCCTTGGCGAGATGTTTCTCAGTGCATTTAAAGCACAAGCCTTTCTTCTTACACAGTTCAATTCTGTCAGCAACTGGTTGCTTTGCAAATGCTTTGCAATCTTTCAGGTCATGTCCTTTAGCCTCGTGGAAGAGACATTGTTTTTCTTCATTTGATGATTTCGTTGCGTGTACACGCGCTCTGGTCTTCGTATGTTGACTGGATTTTGACTTACTTGTTCCAGTGTGTGTCGTCTGGTCTTGGAATATCAGGATCGCATGGTGCTTTCGCTGTGTCTTTCAGGACTTCTGTGAAGAATTTGAATGTAGGAAATGTTTTGTGGCGTCATTTGTATGATGCCACATTATCTCTCCACTTGTTGCGGACGAATCTTGGTAACCTCTCCATAACAGGTTTGAGTCCCTGTGGTGTATTGAGGGATGAGAGGTCAGGAAGTTTTCTCATGTGTGCCTCTGTGTTAGAACATAAGTCTGATAGTTCGAGTAGCTTTTTGCATTCGTCTGGTTTAACTTTCGGGAAGGACTTCAGTCTTTCCAGGATTACTGCGGTGATGACTGCAGGGTTGCCGAATCTGTCTTCTAGTTCTATCCAAGCCTCTCTATATGACTCGTCTGGGTCGTCTACATATCGTTGTAGATGGTCTTCGATGATTTTCTGCGGATCTCCCTGCGTGTATTTATGCAGGAAGTCCAGTTTCTCAGATGTCTGTATGCAGGCCGTTGTTACAGTGGCTTCGAATGATCTTTTCCATGACATGTACATGGTTGGGTCGCCTCCAAATGTTATTGGTTGTTGTCGATGGTAAACGTTGACGGGCCATCATTTGGGCTATCTCCGTCAGAGGTTGCATGTTGTTGTTCTGGCTTGTTGTAGGTGTCTGTTGATTTGAAGTAGGTGTGACTGTTTCACCTGATTCTGTTGGTGTTCCCTGTCCTGGTTGTATCAGTAGAGGGGATGATTCTAAGTCTTTGTTTTGTGCTTTGGGTACGAACTCGGTAAAGTTCAGTGCTGGTAATGGATCATGCTTCATTTCTTTTTTCATTGCAATGTATTGTGATACATGGTCGTTTCATGACTGGTCAGGTGTAGTAAGTGTCTGTACTGGTAAGGAATTTTCTTCCGCTACTTGTTGGAGGGTTTCAGCATCTATCCTTGCCTTTTCTGCTTTCATTTCAGCTTCGATAACTTTGATTTTTGCTTGATGGTGAGCTATTGTCTTCATATACTCTGCCTCTCTTGCTGCAGAGCGTGCCTTGCCTTGTGCCTTCAATGCGTTTGTTCTGGATGATGTTGATGATCTGGTTCTGTGTGAACTACGCAAGCTGCCTAGTGTAGATCCTCGTTCGGATGGTGATTTGAAGTTGAGGGCGCTGTTTTCAGCTCTCCTTGTCTTTGCATCGTTAATGTATTCATTCGCTTGTTCAATGTTCCTATTGAAGCTTATTTCCGTTAATTCTGCTTGCTCCTTACCTTGTGGAGTCTTGTCTTGTTGATAAAGTCTCTGAAGTTTGTTCCAAGTGTGTTCATATTCCTTGGAAAGTGTCTCTGCTGTACCAATTTTGCTTTCTGTTGGGTCCTGCATCCCCCTGAGGTCGATGAGAACTCCCTTTGTTTGGTTCCAAATGCTTGACAGGGCCTTTTCAGTGTTCAAGGTAGCATAGAGCAGTCCTCCTTCGTTTTTTCTACTGTCCTGTAGAGGGCGCCCTTCAGTTCGGGCAGCAGATCCACCTCCAGCAGTGGCCGTCCCACTGGGAACCGCCCCTTCCTTTGTTTGTTCTGTGGTATTTTCTGCCTTAGAAATATCTCCTTGATTTTCATTTTGAGATTCTGTATGGGCTGGTTGTTCAGCTCCTTCGACTTGATATTCATCCATTATAGTTTCTTTGAGTCAGTTGTAGTTGGCTGTATATGTGTATACAGTTGGCCTACCTTGCTAGCCTATATGCCAGTGTCCGCTGTGCACTCGAGCCAGTGTCTTGTCCAATGGTTCACTGGTTTTCAGCAATTTTTAACTTGTGACGATTTTTCACTTGCAACGATTTTTCACTGTGACGAAGTCCAGTTACTTTTGTATCCGCTAAATGCCAACCACTCTGAGAAATAACCACCCTCAGTTGCTTTAGTTTAGAGTAGATTTATTCAAGGAGCGGTGAAAACTGGATAAATAAAGAGAATAAAATACAATGTCATTCATTATCTACATCGGAGAGTCGAGGTAAATCAAGTTCAAAGTAAACGGAATAAAAGAACTAAATTCTACTAAAATATCTAAGCACTGCATTCAAAATGGTCCTCTAAATAATTGGAAAGTCATAAAGGGAAATCAACTTACATCGTTGCGCCTACAGTCCTACTTTTGGCTGGAGTGTTAGTGAGATACACGTGGCATGTCTACTTGCTTTAAGACAGTGGAGGAAAAAACTGCCTGGGTGTAATTTAATCTTTAACCTTTTAAATGATTTACCTAGAAGTTTCTCGACCTTTGTGTCAGAGGGCCTAAGAAAGATAGAGGGCGATCTTCTGAAAATCTAGTTAGGGTCATGAAGGGTAAATTCAACACACCTACTATGACGGGTTGCGCTATGCTGGTGTCGGACTGACAGTAAATGACTGGAGCATCAGATCGATGTCGGTCTCGTCTGGTTTAGCCCATTGAATGCCAATGTCGATCAAGAAGGCCTAGGACATAGCTTTCGTGCTGCTCGTAGTCAGATATTGAAATCGCTTGTGTTTGAAGACTATTTATCTTGTGTTAAGTCGATTGAGTTTGACTTCTCTTCATTTCATTGGTCGACTTCTCTGTTTACTTGCCTTCTGATTGGTTGATATTGAGCGTTTGTGATTGGTTATTTTGTGTTGACTTTAGCTCGTTTGTGCTGTCGTACAATCCTCGTGTCGCATATAAAAGCTCTGAGGAAGTGATGTCTCCATATGTGATAATATGGATAATCTGGTTCTGTGGTGCCACGGCCGAGTGTGTACAGCTCAGAGTTTTATTGTGTCATCGTCCCCCGTGGATGGAGAGACGGTGATTGTGTCCACTTTTTGTTTGATGGTTGATGGATACCTATGCACATGGGCAGGGTATTCTCGTGCATGCCCTCTTTCGTCTTAAACTTGCTAGGCAAGAATAAGTTGAGAAATCGCAGTGTAATAAAGGGAAAGTGGCTTCACACATCAATCATCTCGTCTTGTATGTGCTTTGGTGTGTTGTAATGTAATAAAGGGAAAATGGCTTCACACATCACTCATCTCGTCTTGTATGTGCTTTGGTGTGTTTAGTGTCTGAAATGTTTTGGCTGTTAGTGTGAAAATTAACAAACGAATCGTTAATTTTAAAATAAGCCATGGCGAGTGTGTAGTGTAATAAAGGGAAAGTGGCTTCACACATCAGCCATCTCGTCTTGTATGTGCTTTGGTGTGTTTAGTGTCTGAGTTGTGTTTTGGCTGTTAGTGTGGAAATTAACAAGCGAGTCGTTAATTTTTAAATAAGCCATGGCGAGACGTGGGCGTAGTCAGATGTGTCCTTGACAGAGGTGACTCTTTTTTTTATCCCCAAGTTTCGAAACCAGAGCGGTCTCTTCCTCAGTCGCCTAAGATATGTGTATATCTTTTTTGTTTTATGTCATGTCGATATTGTTGATCTCCTGTTCTTCTAGCAGTGAAGCCAGAATGCTTATGTTTGGATCGTAATGTGTTCGTTCGTTCATTGACTTGTTTCTAATGCAATGGACTTACCCTTAATCTGTGTGTCGCTGATGTTCGTATTTCTTTTGTAAGCGATGATCGGTTGTTTAGGAAATAAATTCCTTAATGTTTCGTCCTTTTCTATGTGATCCCAGTTTTCACACAGAGCTAGTTTGATAGCTTGTGTCTTTATGTATGGGCTATATCTTGTTGTGAACACAAGTGTGTTTTTCGTTCTATTTTTTGTTCGCTGGTGTTGTAATTGCGTGATTCTGGTGGCGAACTTTGTTTGTAATGTAATTCTAGAGATTTCATCCTGTTTGTAGCCACGTTCAACTAATCTTGCATTGAATGAATTGACTTTAGCACTAAAGTCATTCTCATTGTTGCAAGTTCTGATGTACCTTAGTGTTTCGCCTTTGATCAGGCCTTAAAGGTAGATTTTGGATAGCATGATGTTCTATGTAGGAATTGAAACGTATCTGTGGTTTTCGTGTGCGTTTTTATGTCCAGTATTTTCTCACTGAACTGTCGTTGACCTTTGTATACCACAAGATCGAGGTATGTTATCTCATGTGTCGAGCTTTCAAACGAAAATTTGAAAGTAGGGTGCATTTTGTTGATGCCTGATGTGAATTCGTTCAGTTCGTGTTCTGTTCCTATGAAGATCATGAAAACATCGTCTCTGAATCTAAGCCAGAGTAATATTTTCGATTTGTATTCACGTATTATTTTCATTTCCGTTTGATGAAATGTGATATCAGCCACATTCGGTGACGACGGAGAACCCATGGATACTCCCAGGATCTGTTTATAGAATTCGTTATCGAATTCGAATGTGTTGTTTTTGAGAATAAGTGTTAGCATGGCTAACAGGTATTCTGTTGGTGGCATTTTCATTGTTGTTCCCTGGTTGCTGTTTTGGGATCGCTCTGCGTCTAATGCTTCGCCTATAAGTTGAGTGGCTTCGTCGTGTTGTGTGTTGGTGTACATAGACACCACATCTAATGTGACTAATATTGCATTATCCGGAATTTTGATAGTTTCAATTTTCCGGATAAATTCAGTGGTGTCTTTGATGAATGTTGATTGTTTTACCACGACTTGTTTAAGGAAATGATCGACGAATTCTGACATGTGGAATGTTGGGCTTGAGCACCCGCTTATGATAGGGCGACCTGCGAATTTCGTCTTTGGTGGCGACGGTTTATGTATCTTAGGTAATAGATACCATCGTGGTGTCCGTATTTTGAAGTTAGACGGATCAAGATATTTGAATGTATGATAATCTATATGTTTTTATCATACATTTCTGCTGTCAGACTGTGTACTTGTTCGATAGTTCGTGGTGTGTCGTCCGCTAGCAGTTTTGTATAGTGTGTCGCTGAGTTGCCGTTCACACTCATTGATGTAATCTATTGTGTCAAGAATTGCTGTCCCTCTTCCTTTGTCAAAGGGCTTAATTGTAACATTCCTGTTCCTTGATAGCGTTCTAATCGAGATTTTTTCTGCTGTGTCATGTTTTGCCCGGTGTTGTGGAAGGGGATATTTACTAGAGCTAATTTTGTAGCCTCTAGGTAATTCTCTTGATTTGTGTTTTCACTTGTGTGTGGAGTCCACGTGGACTTGATTTTAAATTCGTAATTTTCAGGTTTTTTTCGCATTATGTATTGGAGCCTGATTCTCCCAATGAATTTGTTTGCGTCTTGTGCGAGATGAATTCTATGAGGACTTTTTGGTGTGGGATGCATTCAAACCCTTTGCCAAGTGCATTTATTTCTGCGGTTGTTAACTTGTGAGATAATACAATACAATACAATACAATACTTTATTGCTCAACAACACACTCAAGGAGTGCGGTAAGGCAAAAATTACAAAACTCAGCAAACACTGGATGAAGCTGCTGCTGGGGGAGGAACTAAAGTACAAGAAATAAATTTGGCAAGAGGTAGTTTATCTTTGTGAGTAAAGATATATATGAACTTTTCTCTGTCATTCAAATCAAGAAAGCCTGGATTATACAAACTTGTGGATGAAAATAGACCATCTCGATACGTTCTGTATTTTGGACATTCTATAACAAAGTGAAATTCATCCTCAACTAAAGACTTACAAAACTTGCAGAATCTTTCATTTGCAGGAACTTTAGGAGTTGACCTTCTACCCAGTTCTATTTGTAGGTTGTGATCCGAAATTCTTAGTTTTGTCAGCCACCTCCTATAGGTAAAAGATCTTATATCTAGCAAGTAACTCTCAAATTCAAATTTACTCTTAAAAAGTCTGTAAGTTCGGAGCTTATTCCTCTGCATTCCACACTTCCTTGTATCATTATGAATGTTTTTCAGCCATGTTTGTTCATAAGTTTCACATAAACTATCAATATACATTATTAACTGTGGAATTAATATTGCAAACACAAGACCATATATCGCTCCCACTGTGAGAGTTCAATATGCTTTGTATATAATTATACCAATCTGAATTCAACCTGGATGTATAAGCAGATCGCAATAAGATGTCATCTGATAAAACCAATCGATGCCAGTATTTGAGCATGTGTTTTATCACTATAAAGTGTATTGGATATCTACCCAGCTCTCCAACAACACCATCAGACGGTGCATATTTAGAGACTCCTAGGATAAATCTATAATAAGAAATACTAACATCATTGAGAAAGTTACACTTGTCATTAATTTCATGTCCCCATATTTCACAGCCATATGTGATAATAGGAACAATTAAACTATCAAAGAGTGATAATGCAACTTTTACAGAAAGTGAACCATTTGAAGGCCCTTACGAAGGCTGAAAAGAGCTTCATTGCCTTCAATTTAAGATTGTGAAAATTACCTTTGAATTTACCATTTGGGGTAATGACAAAACCAAGGTAACAGTACTCTTTCACTAAGTCAAGAGTCACTCCATTGTAAGTGAGTGTAACTCCTTTTACAAGATGATTACTTTTGTTGAACACAATAACTTTCGTTTTCTTTATGTTAATAGTTAATTTCCATTCACGACAAAAACTATGAAGTTTATCTAAGCAGCTTTGTAAGCCTGTTTCAGATCCTGAAATCAATAAAAGATCATCAGCATACATCAGACAATTGAAAAGGAGTTTACCAAGTTTGATAGGACAGTCCTCACTGGAACCAAATGTACTGGGAAGATCATTTATAAAAATATTGAACAAAGTTGGACTTAAATTACACCCTTGCTTAACTCCTAAATTGGAGTCAAATTCTTCAGTAAAGCAATTGTTACTTTTCACACAATACTTAATGTTGTTGTACATGGACTTAATTAAGCTATAAAAATTACCATTAATGCCATATTTCTGTAATTTCCAAAGTAAACCTGTACGCCAAACCCTGTCAAATGCTTTCTGAAAATCTACAAAACAACAATATAGGTACCTACGACTGGGACTATAGCTTGACTGAGAAAATTTCGCATAGACATGCTCATCAATAGCTGAACGCAAAACTAAAAGATTATCTGCAGTTCTCCTCTTTGCTCTGAAACCAGACTGAAATGGCGAAAGAATACCATTGCTATTAAGAAAGTTTATAAGCCTATTATTCAACACAGAGGTAAACAGTTTTGCAAGGCAACTATTTATAGAAATCCCTCTGTAATTTGACGGATCACATGTATCACCTGATTTGAACACAGGGACCAAATATGCTTTTTTCCAAGCATTTGGAAACGTTCCTGATCTGAGGATGACATTGAATAATGAACACAATGGAGTAAGTATTGAAGAACCACCATATTTTAGCATTTCGTTCAAAATACCATCGACACCTGGGGATTTCCCCGATTTTAATTTACGCAAAGCTTTTAAAATTTCTGATACTGTAAATGAGGAATTAAGAATAAAACTCACATCATATTCATTGGCCGCTTCCATTTTTGTTAATTCAGAAAGAATACGTTTAGAAACATTATCAGTTTCTTCACAAGAAAAATTACCCAACTGCTTAAAGTGAGAAAACCATTCACTAGGAGAAATAGACGAGTCTATTTTCTTACTGACATGACTCCCTGAAATATCCTTCCACAATTTCCAGTAATCATTACGGTCTTCGGAATAAACCTTTTCTAACTTCCTCAATTGACTCTCTCTGAAAGAAGACCGTTTATATTTTAACAATTTTTTGTAATCTCTTTTCAGAGTGAAACATCTCCCTCTAATATGTGGATCATTTGGGTAGCGATTCAACAGTTTACAGCAATCTTTCAGATCTTTACGAAGTGAAAAACAAGACTTATCAAACCAAGGCTGAAAAACACGTTTTGATTTCTTCTTTTTCAATTTCGGCGTAACCTTACGTAAACAGCGATCTGAAACTTTTTGAACAATACCTTCAAATACTTTTACAATATCATCACAAGAATGGGAACTTGACAGTCAATATTAAAATTCTAAAGTCTTCTTGAATTGATGAACTTTGCAGAGTATTTAAGAAATCTTGTTTAGCATTATCATTCCACAAATATTTACTTGGACATGGTTTACACTCTACATCAACTGACCGCTTCACAATATTATTTATATTCATAGAAAAACCTATTGGACAATGATCAGAGAAATGTGTAAAAGCATATACTTTGAAATAATCTATCCGGTCCACTAAATTCTTTGCAACAATACCATAATCTACTGTACTAAATCCATTTCCCTTGTAACAAGTTGGTTTTCCATAAAGATCCCCTGCAGTTCTACCATTTAAAATCTGTAAGCCGTTTTGAATGCAAAGATCAATAAGTTGTCTCCCAAAGGGATTGATACTACAATTACCATTATCCATTGAAATTCTATGATGTACGGAGTCAGGAATATAATCATTAGGTGTAGGACAGTGATTTATGTCATCATGTTGAATATAATCTTGCAAATTACCTGTCCTAGCATTAAAGTCTCCTACTAAAATTATGTCTCCCAAACTCGAAAATTCAAGAATCTCAGAATGAAGAGCTTCAAAATAATCATTATTTACATGCATTACAGACCCTTGTGGAGGCAAATATACACAACACATAAAAACATCACTATTAAATGAGAAAAAATCCTTATCAAGTTTTACCCAGAGCAAGTCAGAAATTTTTGATTTTATCTTATGGATACCTGACTTAAAGCATGACTTAAATACAACAACAGATCCCCCAGCAGCACGTTTACTACGTTTATGTTGTAAATTTCTATCGGATCTAAAATAACTATAACTATCAAAAGCAACAGTGTTTGACTTTGAAAGCCAAGTTTCTTGAATACACATTATATCAAATTGGTTAACAATTGATAGATTCTTGATGAATCTAAGATTCGTGTTGTTATTTATGTTTCTCTGTTCGGCTTTTGTACGGCGTTTAATTGTGTTTGAGATCTTATTGTGGTGTAATAAAGGGAAGTGGCTTCACATATCAGCCATCTAGACGTGGGCGTAGTGTAATAAAGGGAAAGTGGCTTCACACATCACTCATCTCGTCTTGTATGTGCTTTGGTGTGTTTAGTGTCTGAAATGTTTTGGCTGTTAGTGTGAAAATTAACAAACGAATCGTTAATTTTAAAATAAGCCATGGCGAGACGTGGGCGTAGTCAGATGTGTCTTTGACAACCTTGACTCTTTTTTATCCCCACGTTTCAAAACCAGAGCGGTCTCTTCCTCAGTCGCCTAAGATATATGTATATCTTTTTGGTTTATGGCACGTCGATATTGTTGATCTCCTGTTCTTCTAGCAATGAAGCCAGAATATTTATGTTTGGATCATCATGTGTTCGTTCGTTTGTTCATTGACTTGTTCCTAATACAAAAAATGCCGTGGACTTTGGCCTGTATCAGTATATCACTAATGTTTGGATTTCTTTTGTATGCGATGATCGGTTGTTGTGGAAATATTTCTTTCAGGCTTAGTGTTTCGTCCTTGTCTACGGTATGTGTTCCCAGTTTTCGCACATTGCTGCTTTTTATAGCTTGTGTTCTTATATATATATTGTTGCTATAATTTTCGTTGTGAAGACTAGTGTTTTCTTTGTTTCTTCATTTGTTTGCTTGTGTTCTAGTTGCGTAACTCGTGAGGCAAACTGTGCTTGCGATGTGACTGGAGATTTCCTGTTGTTTTGGCCATGTTCGATTATTCTTGCATAATGTGTATTGACCTTTGAAACAAAGTCATTTTTGTGTTGCAAGTTCTGATGTATCTTAGTGTTTCGCCTCTGATCAGGATTTTAAGCGTAGATTTCAGGTGGCCTGATGTTTTATGTAAGAATTCAAATCTGTCGATTTTTGTTCTTAGCTGTATATGGAGTCCATCGAGACTTGTGTTTGAATTTGTCTTTTTTGGTCAATTTGTGTCGCATAATGTATTGGATTTTGCTTTTCCTAATGTTTGCGTCTTGTATGAGATGAACTCTGTGAGGACGATTTGGTGTTAGGAAGAATTTCAACACTTACCCAGTGCATTGATTTTTGCTGTTGTTAACTTGTGTAATGATAGATTTTGATGAATCTAAGATTCGTGTTGTTATTTATGTTTATGCTATGTTCGGCATTTTTACGGAGTTCATTGTGTTTGAGATAATATGGTGTCTCCTCTTGTACCGTCTTTTTCTGGCAATTTTGTTGTTTTTCCTGTTTCTGTGTTTGGTGACACAGTATTGTGTAAACTTGTATTTTGCATTTGTGTTACGGTAGTTCTTGTTTGGAGAATTTGCTGGCCTTGAAAAAGGCCGTCTACTATGGGTTTCAAAGACAGCCCGATTCTGTTCGTCCCTCTGGACGTTTGTGTTTTGGGTTGTGTATAGCCTTTCGGAGAAGGAAAATTGACCCAAAAAAGACAAATTCAAACACAAGTCTCGATGGACTCCATATACAATTAAGAACACAATTCGACAGATTTGAATTCTTACATAAAACATCAGGCCACCTGAAATCTACGCTTTAAAAGCCTGACCAAAGGCGAAACACTAAGATACATCAGAACTTACAACACAAAAATGACTTTGTTTCAAAGGTCAATACACTTTATGCAAGGTTAATGGAACATGGCTAAAACAACAGGAAATCTCCAGTCACATCGCAAGCACAGTTCGCCGCACGAGTTACGCAACTGGAACACAAGCGAACAAATGAAGCAACAAAGAAAACACTAGTCTTCACAACGAAAATTATAGCAACAATATATATATAAGAACACAAGCAACAAAAAGCAGCAATGTGCGAAGACAGGGAACACATAGACAAGGACGAAACACTAAGCCTGAAAGAAATATTTCCACAACAAACGATCATCGCATACAAAAGAAATCCAAACAGTAGTGATATACTGATACAGGCCAAAGTCCACGGCATTTTTGTATTAGGAACAAGTCAATGAACGAACGAACGAACACATGACGATCCAAACATAAATATTCTGGCTTCATTGCTAGAAGAACAGGAGATCAACAATATCGACGTGACATAAAACAAAAAAGATATACATATATCTTAGGCGACTGAGGAAGAGACCGCTCTGGTTTCGAAACGTGGGGATAAAAAAAGAGTCAAGGTTGTCAAAGACACATCTGACTACGCCCACGTCTCGCCATGGCTTATTTTAAAATTAACGATTCGTTTGTTAATTTTCACACTAACAGCCAAAACATTTCAGACACTAAACACACCAAAGCACATACAAGACGAGATGAGTGATGTGTGAAGCCACTTTCCCTTTATTACACCACGTCTTGAAATAAGAACCTTGGTATTTGGTATCTGAGAAAATAAGAACCTTGATATCTGGTCTGGAAATAGGTACCAAAGAACCTTGATAGTATCAGTTAGGTAAAATATTATCATTCATAATTAATAATGACTTATTTTCATGTTGGAATATAAATATGACCACTCTGTAACCTAGAACCTTGAGAATTTCACTTTTTAGGTCTGTAATAATAAGAACCTTGATATTTGGTCTGGAAATCAGTACCTTAAGAACATTAAAGGTGTAAGGGAAATGAAATATGCTCATTAATAACTAATAAAAATTAGTTATTAGCACACTGAATATAAATATGAATTTGTATTTAAGAAAGTAGAGTTGATTTGACTTTGTACGTCTGTAAAAATAAGAACCTTGGTATTTGGTATCTGAGAAAATAAGAACCTAGGTTTTGGTATCTGAGAAATAAGAACCTTGATATCTTGTCTGGAAATAGGTAACTAAGAACCTTGATAGTATCAGGGAGGTAAAATATGATAATTCATAATTATTCATGAGTTATTATCATATTTGAATATAAATATGACCACTTTGTTATTTATAACCTTGAGTTAATTTCACTTTGTACTGTACAAGAACCTTGATCTCTGGTCTGAAAATAGTTACATAAGAACCTTGATAGTATCAGGGAGGCAAAATATGATAATTCTTAATTAATAATGACTTATTTTCATGTTGGAATAAAGATATGACCACTTTGTAACCTAGAACCTTGAGTTAATTTCACTTTGTATAAGAACCTTGATATCTGGTCTGGAAATAGGTACATAAGAACCTTGATGGTATCAAGGAGGCAAAATATGATAATTCATAATTAATCATGAGTTATTATCATATTGGAATATAAATATGACCTCTTTGTAACCTAGAACCTTGAGAATTTCACTTTGTAGGCGATCTGTAAAAATAAGAACCCTGATATTTGGTACCTGAAAAAATAAGAACCTTGATATCTGGTTTGGAAATGGTACCATAAGCACCTTCATAGCATGAGGAAGATAAAATATGATCATTAATAATTAATAACAAGTAATTATTAGCACACTGAATATAAATATGACTTTATGACTAAGAACCTTGAGTTGATTTTACTTTGAAGGTCTGTAAAAATAAGAAACTTTACATCTGGTATTAAAATGGTACCTTAAGGACCTTGATGGTATCAGGGAGATAAAATATTATAATTCATAATTAATAATGAGTGATTATTAGCACACTGAATGTAAATATGACTTTGATTTGACTGAAAATAATTACCTTGAAATCTGTAGCTTTCGAACCTCGATATCAGTAAGATAATAGTAATACTGGTTGTCTATATGGTTGTCTTAGGAATCTGTGTACGACACGACAATAGTATAAAAAGAAACAAAGTCAATATCATGATATTGTTAATATTTGGTGATAGATGCAGATGACTGTATGTGATTGGCAATCTGGATAACGGAAAGCAAGGTATACTACCGTGTATGGGCCGTTCACACTGTCTAATGTGCTTATCGACCTAGTAGAATCAGTCACAGCATGGTCACATGACACGTTAGCTGTCATTTATTGAGTGGGCTAGAGGTTCTTAATATATCCTCAACAATCAGAGCGAGTTTCTAAACGGAGTGGACAGACCGGAATATGGTAGGTATCATACCTCCAATGGCGGCCTGGTTGAACATACTACATGTAAACAGCGAAAGGCCCATGAAGTGTTCAGGTGGCTATTGTACCATTCTTATCGATATGCTAGATTGCCGAAGGACTTCTGGACACATGGACTTTATTTCACGACAACCCCTTCGTGCTTAAAGTGTTTCACTTAGCCAAATGTCTGGAGAGTTCGTCATGTTTCGTAGGAAGTCCACCGTCAAACTTGCTGAAGTGAAGATGAGTGTCTTCGAAGCTTCGTGAAGTCCAGCGGATTTTGAGAGTGACTTTCTCAGAAGTCTGTTCAAACGAAAGTGTATGGCCTTGACAGCCGGAGGAGGTTTGTATTTTGTTGTTGCTTCGATCAACTGCAGTTTTGACTCTATTCACAGTCCCTCGTGGGCTATTCAGCTCTGGGACTATTCGCCCCATAGACGAGTATAAATAAGCCAGAAACAACCCTGCTTATGTACACACGTCTATGGGGCGAATAGTCCCAGAGCTGAATAGCTCACGAGGGACTGTGCTCTATTCCTCAATACGACCACAGCCCTCTGCTCACTAGACGCTATGTTTCCCGGTATGCATCACGATCAGCGCACACGCATGTACAGGAGAGGACTAGAGAGGGCGCACATTAAAATCCTGGGGAAAGCCGGGGATACTCAAAGATTAGCCATTAACATGGAGGGTCTTAATTTAACCTCGTTCACAGTGTGCTCATTGAAAAGACGAAATTCCAAACTTTTACAGTAATACCACATCCACCATCTTTTTGATTTTTCTTTCCTTTTACATGATTATGCAAATTAGGTGCGTAAAATCGAGAATTTCGTGTGTTTTTTTTTGCTTCTTTTTCGTTGGACTTAAAAATGACTTCGTACAAGTTTGACCTTTCGATCAGGCGTTACAATAGCAACAAAGGTACGGTTTTATTTTCTCTCTGTCGTTTTTGTAGTTCTCATAAATCAAGAAATACTGAATATTGGAATTGTACCCAAATTTGAAGCCCGATATGCTTTTTCGGAAGATGTTTTGCAAATTTTGAAACCGTAACTGTTTTGATCATGTTTCTAGCTTTCAATCGGTATACCGCATGGTTGACTTTGCTTTACGTATGTAAAACTAGTAGGCTTTCGAACGGAATGATGTAATTTAGAAGTTGAAACAAAGATTCAGTGTCCCAGTTTTGGCATTAACTGTAGACGCAGCTGCTTGTATATGTCTATATATTAGCTAAGACAATGATCCGCAGTGTGCACGTGTGCCTCAGTTTGGGTGTAATTCATAGAGCTAACCGCTGGTGTTTATGTATTTTGAAACAATGATTCAGTCCCAGGTTCGACGTAAATCAGTGCTAGCTATAGCCAGTCACCTTATACCTGTTTTTTTCTCCTACAGATTTCCCGTTCGAAATCAGATCCTGCGCTCTCTTCCGGCACTGCCTCAAAGTCGTTTATTTTTCGTTCTTCTTCCCTTCCTTCACTTCACTTAGATTTTCCACCTTTGCCTTCCTCTCGTTCCACTGTCTCACCTCTCCACCTCTCCCAACAGTTTTGCCGAGTGTGTGGCCAGGATGAGGCAACTCATTACTGGCAACACACTTGGTCAAGTTGGGAGCCGTTCTTGTCTTCTAGGTCTTCTCACTCTCCTTTAACTTTACCCCCTCCCCAAACTCCTAATCAGTCTCCTTCCAAGTCTCACTCTTCTTTAACTTTACCCCCTCCCCCAACTCCTCATCATTCTGCATCTCACTCTCTCTCTCTAACTTCACCCCCTCGGCCATGTTCTCGTAGTCAATCTCCAGTAAACTTTCATTTAAGCCAAGCATCACCCGTCTATTTTTATTTACCCTCCACTCCCTCTGTCCCTGATTCTGATTCTGATTCTACTCATTTTTCACCACCTTTATCTTCTGCTCCCTCTATCTATGATTCTGATATCACTTATTTTTCACCACCTTTATCTTCTGCTCCCTCTATCTATGATTCTGATATCACTTATTTTTCACCACCTTTATCTTCTGCTCCCTCTATCTATGATTCTGATTCTACTCATTTTTCACCACCTTTATCTTCTGCTCCCTCTATCTATGATTCTGATGCTACTTATTTTTCACCACCTTTATCTTCTGCTCCCTCTATATATGATTCTGATGCCACTTATTTTTCACCACCTTTATCTTCTGCTCCCTCTATCTATGATTCTGATGCCACTTATTTTTCTCAACCTTTACCTTCAGTTTCCCCTATTTATGATCCTTCTGCCTCATTATTTTCCTCTTCGTCACGTTCACACTTATCTCTTTCTTCATTTCATTCTCATCTAAGTTTCGATCCCTCTGCTTCCCTATTTTCCAATGTGTCTTCTGCGTCTTTTCCTCATTCTACTCCACCTTTCCTCCCTCAACCTCATGAACTTAATTCTCCCATTTATATATCTTCCGACTCTCTTTCTCAGTCTTCTATTTCTTCTTCCCATTCTCCTGTTTTTGGTTTTGTTCCAAAGCCAGGGCAGAGCCGGAAGAGACCGGGATCTCCCTTGGTGTAATTTTTTTCCATTACATGGTAAGTACTAATCTGGTTATTTTTTACTTTACAGTGGAGAAGAACCACATTATTACTATGAAAATCTGAGAAATGGCAAAATCTTTTTTTTTGTTTTTTTTAGTATTTAAATTTTTTTGTATTTAAGTTTTGTATTTAAGTTTTTATTGATAACATTTTCTTTGGTAACAGTAACTTTGATTAAAGTGAAGTACACTGCTTAGTTCTGTACAATTGTATGTAAGATTGCAATCCATTTGCTGCAGTGTCTCAGTTTTTAAAACTGTTCCTCAAAACAAAAATAACGACAAGTTACAATTACCAAAAACCTCACAGGGACCCAAACATACGACTGCTTGATCCAGTTTAATTCCATTTCTCTTTTTTTTTCAGACCTCCGCATGAGACTGCCAATTTACTTTTAATTTTCATTTGTCAGGTAATTTTTTAAATGTTATTACTTTTTACCTACTGAACAATAGGAGTATTTTTTAAAATTTCCTTGTCTGTCCTCATCAGCCATCTTACTAGCAGTGTTTTGGCCCAGTGACCTCCCCCCAAATGTCTTCTTACGTCCATTTTCATGCGCTGATGAGCCATCTCAATCCCTGAACTGCTATGAATGTTGATCCCCCCATCTCTCTGCAGAAGCTGTTTACCATGATGGGCAACAAAGTGCATGTAATGTGTGGGTGTGACATGTGGAAGATGTGCGGTTATGCGACGCAGCCATTGTTTCGATTTTTGATCAAACATTTCACAAAGTTGGTGAGAGTTTCGCATGGATGCGCTCGATGTGATTGAATACTCCAGACCTAGATTTATACTTTGCATTACATAAAATACAATTATATTCTTTGGGTTTTTTTTTCATTGCTATCAATAATTAAACAGTTTATATACTTTTCAATATAATCATCTGTGTCAAGTGTAAACTGTTCACTTATGTTGTAATTAAATGCCAGTTTAGCAGTCTCTAATTTGTCATCCACTAAATTCACTAAGTCCTGATGCCTTGATAAAGAGAGATCTTGTTGATGTGCCTCATCAAGAAGCTCTGATTTAAGGTTAAACTGTTCAGTTAGCTTTGATTTGAACTCATCAACCTCTATCTGAATTCTATGAGGAAGAGCTTCATATTTCATGAGACACTCTCTCTCTTTATCAATGGCATCAGCTTCAGTGAATAGTTCATCTATCATTTTCCCCATATTTCTAAGTTTGGCATGTAAATGGTCCATGGTATACTCAGTTTTTGGGTCATAGTTGATGATGGGTGGATCTGATTGACCAAAAACATGTGATCTTGCCCATATTGTCATATCCTCAGCTGAAACTGTCATGTCCCATGAGTGATTAGTATTGTGGCATTGCTCTATTGCCACTTTGCAGAGATTGCAAAAGAATTTGCCACTTTTTCTCTGGAGGACAAGACATTTATATTTTTCGTCTCCTTCCAATCGACGTTTGTATTTCATGCCTCTCAGACCATCTTTTGCAAACTTCTCGGTTTCTTTGAGAATGGGCAGAATTTCATCCCTTACTATTTGGTCCGATTCTGCCGCATTTATGATAGCAAAAGGGATTCTACTGTCTTCGGACTGAGGGGTTGGATCTCTCCACAGCTCATTTCCCTTGTAGGAGATTGCCCTAATGGCCCCACTGACAGCAAAAACTTTCAAATTTTGAACAATACCTTTGCTGTCTTGAAAGGTGTCCCCTCCTTCCCCAACAATTATTTCCACTTCCCCTAATGCAGCTTTATTGTCAAGATCCAACCCCAAATTGTTTTCATCATTTATTTCAGACAGTCTATCCCAGATTTGTTGTTCAACACACTTGACCCTCCATCCCTTTTTATTTCCATGAGTGGTCTCAATCACTGAACCATAAAACCGTCTCAAATGATTTTTTAAATTTGAGAGTCTTGGGATTCTTGACACATTATTTTTTGATCTCAGTGATTTTTCCAGACAGTCGTAATCATTTTCAGAAAGACCTCCCCCAAGATGCAGGAACATATGTTCTGCCTCCCGGTCAGACCAGAGATGAAAGTCCTCATCAAGTTTCTCCTCATTCTCACTACAGTCCTTAGGTGCTGAAGTCAAGGCCAGTTTCACAGAAAGGGGCAGGATGTCAAAATCAGTTGATACTGCAGCTTCTTTAAAAAAATCCTGAGTTAAAAGTGCACGTGCAAAATCTTTGTCTGATTTAAGACGTGCTCTCCAAAGACCAACTTCATCAAATCCAGAAAGCTTTTCACCTATTTGTTTGTGTTGTTTTATTATCTTTGCTGCATAACTTTTGCTTTTATTTTTTGAAAACTCTGTTCGCTCAGAAGAAAATAAAAGAGAAACTGCAGCATTGACATGACTCGACCCCTCCCCTTTCAAATGACCAACCAAAGCCTTGACAGCTGACCGTATCTGGTTTGGACCCATTGTAGCAATTTTATCGACATTAAGCCCAAGTTCATTGACCATATTTACTCGTGATTTCAACAACTTAAATTTACGAAAGAAATTTTTAAGCATAGAATCGCCGGGAGAGGCACCTTTAGCCTGATTTATTGATCTCACCATATTTGTTAGAACAATATCACAGCTTCCAACAGCATAAAAACGTGAACAAACCATTCGCAAAGAACACAGAGTTTTCACTTTTTCATATTGCTTATTATCATCATCACCATCCACAATATTGCAACAAAATCCAAAAATTTTAATCAAAAGTTCTGAGTAAATATCTAGAATTGAAGTAGAAGGTGAAGGAGGACAACCTTGCCGTTCATTTCCACTGGAACATTTCCTGAGCAAGCAACTTGCCTTGGCAGCTGCTTCCATAGACTGTCGCTTTCTTGGATTTGGTCTTGGCATTTTAAAATTGCCAATAGTTCACAAAATGTTATGCCAAAATTTACTTGACGTCTTTGATGTGAACTTGAAATTAACTTCGAGATTTGCCACTAAAAAGAAAGAAAATTTCACCACAGACCTCTGAATATAAACTGGAAACAACACTTTTTCTAAAACTGCACTTGACGGGCAACTCAGTGCACGTAGAATACTAGAGTATCATCAACAATCAGGCATGTAAAATGAAAGCGTGTGTTTTGTGCGTATGCGTACGTAGTATAGAACACGCACGTGTCCTGGATAGATTTTAGCGTACGCGTACGTACTTGCTATTCCTGATCAGTCGCTGTTGTGCATAAAAAATGAGTCGTCTTTTGGAAACAAAGTACTACACGTTGTAAAAACTTGTATTGAAATTATTTTTTTAAAGAAAATTTGTGAATTTTGTCTATATTTCGCTGAAACAATGCCGCGAAATCAAATTCAAAAGACGGAAAGCAAGGTCAATTTAAATTTTAATTTATCGTGATACCGATCGTACTGGAGTTGAACTCAGTTCAGACTGAAAACGTTCTTTGTGAGTGGCAATGCCACTAGTTTAGGAAATACACAGTAGAAAATGTCGAAACTTCAAGAATAATTCAATAATTTTGAGGATTTTGAGCTGCTGAGCACTCGCGTGGTCACGACAACACAATGTACGACTCTTCGCTTGGCTTCGCTCGCATGCACTGAGCCTATGCGCAGACGGGCTCATTTTTTATTATTATCTGCGCAACTCAACCTGCGTGAGGACAAATCACAGTGCATTGTGGGAAAATTATCGTACAGTGCATTAGCGGCTATAGGCTGCAGTTCTGTAGCCCATAAGCCCAGAATCCTCCACACCCGTTTGCCTCCGTACTTCCGAGGCTTGCTGCGAATCCGTAGCCTTTGCCACTCAGGTAGCTTTGTCCAATCCCCAAAAGAACATGTCAAGGAGTGGCAGGGCTCGTTTTCGCAGCAACTCCGAGGCTAGCTCTGGATAACGCCGGTAACACACAGCCCTGCCATGCAGAGCTACTCCGAGGCAAGCGGACGTGTGTAGCCCATCAGTACCCCAGCGATCTTGGGTGGTGGGGACCACAGTCGTTTGTGAACCAAACGACGGCAACTTTGTTGGTACGGTGTGCATTAGAAAATAATGCTCACCCCACAGCGGCCGTCGTGTATCGGTTCACAAGCGACTGTGGTGGGGACCGTTCAAAATCGCTCGGGAAAGATGTTGGCTACGGAGGTGCACGACGTCTGCACATGCTTTGCAGGCGTGACAAAACAATAAAATCATTTCAGTTTTCCATCAGTGTGTATCATCCTTACTGCTCTGCAATACTTGAAAAGTCACAGTATATTGGTTTAAATCGTACTCAACACTCATTTGAGTACTTTTATGACACACATGAATCAGGAAAATATCTACTGATATTAAGACTGCTTTTGACATTTTATGGTTGGTTCTCCATCAGTGTTTTCACCAGGTTTCTCTCACTGGGGGGGGGATGTTGCCCTCTGCATGATAACATTTTTTGGGGGGGATTTGGTTCTAATTTAGGGGGATTACAAATGATGTTTAAATACCTGATATTCAACTTGTCAGTACAGCCGGCCTGTAGCTTGCAGATGTGAAATGTGAACGGCTCTGTGAATATGCAATGGCGCTGTGGTGTCTTGATCATGCTTGGGTCATGGGTCATCGCCATGGGGTCCTGTGACAATAACCTTTGACCTGAGCACGATCAATATGCCACTGCACTGCTGCATATTCACAGCTACTGCTTTTGTAGACTATTGAATTTAGTCCAGACGTAGACTTCAATTGTAAACAACAACATTGCAACATATTGTACAATGTAGAGGCACTGTGGGGCAGTAGTTAGGTTACCAGTCTCACATGGAGGCACTGGGCAGTAGTTAGGTTACCAGTCTCACATGGAGGCACTGTGGGGCAGTAGTTAGGTTACTAGTCTAACATGGAGGCACTGTGGGGCAGTAGTTAGGTTACCAGTCTCACATGGAGGCACTGTGGGGCAGTAGTTAGGTTACCAGTCTCACATGGAGGCACTGTGGGGCAGTAGTTAGGTTACCAGTCTCACATGGAGGCACTGTGGGGCAGTAGTTAGGTTACCAGTCTCACATGGAGGCACTGGGGGGCAGTAGTTAGGTTACCAGTCTCACATGGAGGCACTGTGGGGCAGTAGTTAGGTTACCAGTCTAACATGGAGGCACTGTGGGGCAGTAGTTAGGTTACCAGTCTCACATGGAGGCACTGTGGGGCAGTAGTTAGGTTACCAGTCTAACATGGAGGCACTGTGGGGCAGTAGTTAGGTTACCAGTCTCACATGGAGGCACTGTGGGGCAGTAGTTAGGTTACCAGTCTCACATGGAGGCACTGTGGGGCAGTAGTTAGGTTACCAGTCTCACATGGAGGCACTGTGGGGCAGTAGTTAGGTTACCAGTCTCACATGGAGGCACTGTGGGGCAGTAGTTAGGTTACCAGTCTCACAATCAGAGTATGGTGAGGTTGAGACATGGTAAGTCCAGAGTAATGGATTCACTGTCAGAGGATGGTGAGTTCAAGACACCAGCACTGTGTTCTGCCCTTGAGCAATGCACTCTACTGTTGTGCCCCTGAGCAAGGCATTTTACTCATTGCTCCATTTGGGCAGTGGCTAATGGGTACCTCATCCTGTGATTGGGCAGTGTAATTGCAATAGTCAAAAGATTATTGCTTTGACAATATGTGAACACTAGTGTATATGGATTTAATTTCACAACTTTGATGTTTGATAATATTTTCACTGGGATTTTCTTGAAAAGTGGATAATATTCATGAAATAAAATCCCAGTGAATAATTTATACAATATTTGACCATCTTCGTTGACAAAAGCACTTTACTCAGAACAGAAATAGCTTGTCGTAGAGGGCGCACTTGTTCCAGCATGATTTGATGTCACTGACCTGAAATCATTTTGGTATTATCAAACAAAATTATCAAACATCAAAGTTGAGAAATTATATTCATCGCCTTGAAATTTATTTATTCTATTTAGTTATTTATTTTATGTTTAACACAAACTGTTTTTGTTGAACAGTGAATTTCTTTGTTGATATTGATCCACAATTTGAGTCCTCGGGACCTCTAAGACAATGAAAACAGATATTTCAGTTTGTAAAACTTATCCCAAAATCATCGGGTAATGGTTTGATCCTTTGGTTTGTAACTTTATGGTCCAATCCATATAATGTAATGTAGGGGTGTAAAGAGTACACTTACAGAAATCTAGTGAATGATATGGATTTGATTTGCTTGTAGCTGTTACAGAGTGTACTGGATGAAGTGAAATCAGACAATATAGCCAAAGATAATTCATTACAAGTCAACTTGAATGGTTTACTTCAGACAGATGATAGGATTGCTCTCAAGGAAATTACAAGACAGCTACAACTGGAAAATACCCTTGGAGATAAAGTCTTTGTAAGTGATAGCATTGCTGAGGTTACTGGACTTAGGTCAAAGACAAAAATTATAAATTGTGTTACCATGCACCTTATGTTCCATTCGGTGTATCAAATAAGTTCAAAATATATGGAAAATCGATTCAAAATGGCAACATTGTATGCACAACCTCACATTAGCAGAACAAAATTTTCTCTATATATATGGTTGTACCTGTATACATGTATGGTGGTACATGTACATGTTTACATGTTTTGTAGTACCACAGTACATGTATGGGTGGTTCAGGTATACATGTATTGTGGTAACTTTTTACATATTTGGTGGAACCTCCATTCGTATGCATGTATGGCTGTATCTGTATACGGGTACATGTATGGTGGTACCTTTATACAGGTGTGGTGGTACCACAGTACATGGATGGCTGTTCAAATATACAAATGGTGGTACCATGTTACATGTAGGCTGGTACTTGTATACATGTATGGTGATACTAGCATATTGGTGATTTACATGTGTGGTGGTACCATTTTACATGTAGGGTGGTACCTGTACATATGTATGGTGATACTGGCATATATGTATGTGATACTCATTTACATGTACGGTGGTACTGATCTACGGTGGTACCAGTATACTGTATCGTAGTACCTGTTTACATATGCTTGTGGACAGCAGCATAAATTTTGACAACACATGATACAGACATGAAATGATAAGAGGCATTGTGATCATGTGACATCTTCTGTGAAGTAACAATATTTTATGAGAATGTGTCTAACCTCAGGACAGTCTTTCTGTGTACATGGTTCCATCCCCACCCCAGGTTCCTCTACCCCCTGCACACTTGTGACATTTCTGAAATCTTTTAATTTTAATTTCACAGGGTTCATTTGCAGAAACACTGGCATTTCTTTTATAGCCATTGAAAAGTGGTAAGTAGTTGTCTCTTTGTGCTTTGTGATTATCACATCTCCTTTAGTTAAGTACCAATTTTTACGTATCAATCTCTTGATGCCAAACACAATCAATTGTGATGTATGCATAATCTGAGTTGGCAGGTATAGTTTGAGTACAGCAACCCTGTCCCTGTCACCACCCCCAGCCACCCCAGTGTAAATTAGTCAATGTTGACCGTTATTAAAATGGACATCAAACTGGACTTGCCCATAGGTATGTACAAAAAAGATACGATTCTACAATCCATGCCCTCTTCCATGAACTTTACTGTATTATGTGCCTTTCTCTAAATATGCTTAGTCAATGTGTTGAATTGAAAAGGGACATCTTTGTACTTTGTTGAAAAAGGAAGCTATGTATTGCCTGTTGCCCATGGTTACTGGTAGCATTCAAAACAACTTTTTTCAATAAAATGTGAGAGTAAATTACTTCACTCACATGTAGAGAAACTAAATGATAAAATAAATTAATTTGGTGCAGTCGTTAAAATTATTAGTATGCAAACTTCAAGCAAATCCTTATTTTAATTTCATTCTTTGGGTTTGGATTAACAATTTTATTGCATACAATTTTAAAGTTTGTGTAACAATAAACACCAATTAACTATTGCTTTCACTTATCCATCTCTTGTTCAGTTCAGTATTACATTGAACTGAACATGATTTGGAGAAGTGAATGAAAGCAAAAATGACAAAAATGCAGAGTGAAGTGGACAGCCTTTACAAAAGCAAAGCTGTACTTAATTTATAATTAACACAAGATTCTTGTGTTTTTAAATAGAAGAGAGCCAAGAGTTTCCTTAATTTAATGTTAAAAAATGAAAATGTGGTTGAGCAGTTTCTTCCTTCACTTTGTATTGACTGTTTTTCCAATGTAATTTATTGAAGTTAATTGTCATGCATTTGCTCATTTGTAATTTTAAGGAAAAGTTTTATAATGGTTGGTAAATTAACCTCCTTTGAAAATGCTTGTTTGATTGCGCACATCTTTAAATACAGTTTTATTCTTAATCCTGATAAAAGCTGTACTTTTTCCTAATCAAGAATAGTAGCAAGGATACTGCCTTTATTCACACACAAAATATCACATACATCCTACAGTTGATACCATGAAGTGTAGAGAAACAAAAATTCTTTATTTGCAAAAGACCATGTAAAATAATTGTGCTTTCAAGAATGTTTGCAACAAACCATGTAAAATGGTTTTGCTATCAAGAATAAAATAAAAGTGAGAACTTGCTTGAAGTTTCAATTGCATACTGATAATTTTAACAACTTCATGTCTATCTTCACCAAATTGAAACCAGTTTTCTGTGTTGCAGGTGACAAGAAATCACAGCCAATCCTTTTTGTAATGGATGAGTTTGATCTTTATGCACACCATAAAAGCCAGACATTGTTGTACAATCTGTTTGATATCTCCCAGTCAGCTCAGACACCCATTGCTGTCATCGGACTCACTTGTAGGCTTGTAAGTCACTCTGATAAGTTGATATCGCCCAGTCAGCTCAGATACTTCATACTCTCATTGGACTCACTTGTAGGCTGTAAGTCACTCTGATAAAGTTTGACATCCCCCGGTCAGCTCAGACATCCATCGCTGTCATTGGACTCACTTGTAGGCTGATAAGTCATTCTGATAAAGTTTGATATCGCTCAGTCAGCTCAGACACCCATTGCAGTCATTGGATTCACTTGTAGACTGGTAAGTCACTCTAATTAAGTTTGATATCACCCAGTCAGCTCAGATACTTCATACTCTCATTAGACTCACTTGTAGGCTGATAAGTCATTCCGATAAAGTTTGATATCACTCAGTCAGCTCAGACACCCATTGCAGTCATTGGATTCACTTTTAGGTTGGTAAGTCACTCTAATTAAGTTTGATATCACCCAGTCAGCTCAGATACTTCATACTCTCATTAGACTCACTTGTTGGCTGGTAAGTTACTCTGATAAAGTTTAATATGGCTCAGTCAGCTCAGACACCCATTGCAGTCATTGGACTCACTTGTAGGCTGGTAAGTCACTCTGATAAAGTTTGATATCGCCCAGTCAGCTCAGACACCCATTGCAGTCATTTGATTCACTTGTAGGCTGGTAAGTCACTCCAATAAAGTTTGATGTTTTATAACGGGATTGTAAAGGTTTCATAATATAGCTTATTGGAAATATTTAAATCATTGTTTCAAAAATTTGGCATAAAAAATTGAAATTACCTTGGAATTTAAAGATATATTATTTGTACAAATAGTAGTTAAATGTTGCAGTGCTTGTCCTAGTCAGTTCAGACATCCATTGCTGTCATCAGACTCACTTTTTGGCTGATAAGTCAATCTGATCAAAGATTTCATGATTTGACAGGACTGTAAAGGTTTCAAAATATACCTTTATGGAACAGTGAGATGATCATTTCCAAAATTTGGCACAAGAAACTGATATATCTTTGTATCTAACCAACTAAGCTCTTTAATATCTATATTGATAATTTGAGTGTTCTCTTATCAAACTTGAATACTGGCTGTAATATTGGTGGCATTTTGTTAATCACTTAATGTACGCGGATGATATCTGCTTGATTAGTCCTTCTGTCAAAGGTACACAAAAGTTAATAGATCTCTGTATTCACTATAGTGATATTCACGACATCATTTTCAACAGTAAAAAGACTAACTGTATTTGCGTGTTTGCGAATCACAGTAAGATTCGGCGCATTCCATGTGTGTATCTGAACGGGGTTAAATTAACCTTTGTTGTTAAGAAAAAACATCTAGGGTTCGTGGTAACTGACCATTTCAGAGATGATGATGACATTGAGCGGCAGACGAGATATTTTTACGTAGTAGCGAATATGCTAATGAGAAAATTCCACATGTGTACTTTTCATGTTAAATGCATTCTATTTTAAAGCGTATTGTTATCAGTTGTATGGGGTACCAATATGGAATAGCTATTATGCAAATGTCTTGAGGAAATTGAAAGTTGCTTACAATAATGCTGCACGACTGTTATTGGGTTATGAGAAACGGAGCAGCGCGAGTCTAATGTTTGTATCTAACAGAATAAGCAACTTTGATGCTCTTCTGAGAAATCAGATTAACAGCCTGAGACAAAGACTTTTGAAAAGTAGCAATGCAATTGTACGAAATGTATGTAAATCATTGTATTACAACTCAGAGATGGTAAAACACTGGAATAAGTTATTCTATGTTTAAATGTCTGTTTAAAAAGAAACCCATTAGATTATGTATGTAGATATAATCAATTTTTCTATCTTTTCAACCATAATTTAATTTTGTAACTGAATTTTCATACTTTTGCCTTATTTGACTATTATATGGACGCTCAAGTCCGAAATAAAGATATAATAATCTAATATTATATTGGGCTCAGCCCTTGGTGTCGCGCCAGGGGGTTAAGATTGGCAATGTTATTTGTATTGATTCATGATAAAATGTAATTAATTGTTATTTCATAAACGTTTATATGACAACTATGCCCAGTTTCCCTCTGATGAAAGCAGTTCACGTACGTACACGACGTCAAACCCTGCAGCAGTGCAGGTATAGATTTTCTGTAACGTGTAAAAATTTTGGACAAAAATTGGCAATTTTTACAATGATAACAGCCTATCGCGTTAAACAAAGGACGTATTGTGCAATCATTATCGTTGCAATGGTAACCGCACTGCCCACCTTCCACTTGCAAGCTGAAAACTACAGCGTAACAGCGTTCCGTCTAAAAACAGGCAATTTTTGAATCTAATTATTGACACAGGGGGCGCTCTTCTAAAATTCAATCCCAGCATTCTTTGCGTATGCCCCCGTTCATATGCACGACAGTTTTCTCCCTTTATCTATATTAACGATATTTTGTATCAGCGATAAGGTGCATAATAACATTTACTGGCTAATAAAAGAGGTATATTTTATAAATGGCATGTTATATAATAGTAATTTCTTTCGTATTTGTTTATTTACGAGTACTCAAAAATAAAACATGGCGGCGCCCCATGAAAGAAGGGTACACTTCCGGTTACTCGCATAGTATATTATGAATAAGCGTATGCGTAGTCAGTAAGCCGCTGGCGCGACTAATAATAATAATAATAATAATAAAGCACACCCAGCGACAGTGTACCAAAAGATTTTGACCAGTTCACGACATACATGCACGAGCGATAGCCAGTGCATATATGAAGTGAACTGGTCAAAATCGAGTGGTATACCGACTTGGTGGGTGTGATTTATTGCTATTATATCATAACAGTATATTGAAATTCTGGCGTGGAATGTCAAAAACGGATTTTTGCTTCAAGCCAACAGCTCGTGCATATGCCAGCCGCGGGGTATCACAAATATACCATGGTTCTTTTCGCGTCTGGACCAATCAGATTGCTGTATTTGCGCCATCAATATACTGGTATGATATAATTAAGGTTTAATCACCGGTAACATTACTGTCAGAAAGGTGTAACAACAGTGGAGTTTGTATTTATCAGAAATTGTTGGAATTTTTTAATACAAACAGTTGATGATACAATTGTACATTGTATTTGCCAAGTGTATACATTGTAGAATATATAATCTTGTAGTGGAAGAATTGACATTGCCTTTCAGATCAATAATTTTATGATGTCACTCGTGTACATTTGACATCTCATTCCATGATATTATACACATTCACTGCAAAACCAATCTGTTGATCCTTTGAGAATAATATCTGATTTACTTTTAAATTCAGTGCAATGCACGTAAACTCGGCAATAAAAATATAAAACATGTTCACCCTATTCCCATAGACAGGTCCACACTCACCATTGTTAACGATAAGTTTAGGCCAAACCATGATTTTGATAGGGTTAAGGATTGTTCAACCTTTGCTGGGTGGAGCTAGGCAAGACAGATATATTCAGGGAGTAAATCACATGACAGGTTTTGACAACAGCAGTTTGATGTCATTTGATTTATTGCTCATTATTTGATTTCAAAAAATAAAACAAAGTATTTTGGTTTGATTTCTTACAGGATGTCGTTGAGTTACTTGAGAAGAGGGTGAAATCACGTTTCTCACATCGACAAATTCACATCTTCAGTTCACTTATATGTGAAGAGTACAAAGAAGTCTTTGTTGAAATTCTTAGTCTTCCAAAAACATTTCCAGAGAGAAAATTTATGCAGCAGTGGAATCAACATGTGAAGGTATAAAGTCGTGTGATATCATGAACCAATCACAGAGAAGGGCCAGTTGTAGGAGGTAAGTCATGTGATATTTTGAGCCAATCACAAAGGAGGGTCACATAATCGAGGCAAGTCAAGGGATGTCATGAATCAATCATAGGGCACAAGACCGCTAATGAATTTCCCATAGGCCACCACAGTAGCATTGAGCTCAATTTTCCTATTTTAAAACATTCAGCGGCCCGGATCCTCTTGACAGGTGTTAGGTCAATGTCATCTTGACCACTGGTGAATTTTTCGCGAGGGCAAGTCCCCTGAAATTTGAGATAGTGATGAAAATAGCACCCTGAGTGGTGTTTTTGACAAAATTCAGGCTCGTTATGATCTCTACAGGTCTTATAACTTCTCATATAACTACAGAATGCTACAGACATCATTCACACAGTCTGCATTTTGATTCAAGCAGAAAAATATCTTTACAAAATTGTTCAAATTAGAGATCAGACCAAACAAGCATCCATGTAGTTATCAAAACTTCAAGGTCCACACCATTTTTCTTACGAACTATCTTCGTGAGTAACGAACCTGGAAATGATTAGTGGTCTTGTACCATAGCAAAGGAATACTAGTGGAGGCAAGTCATGTGATGCCATACACCAATCAGTGAAAAGGGTCACATCATGTTTAATTTTAATTTGGTAGAGCAAAATCAACTCATATTGCTGAGTCAACCCATACAGAAGAATCCTAATGGGATAGTTGTATACCATGTTAATATTAAATAGTTACTGCGCATAACAACAATGCTACACTGAAGAATGTGGAAATCATAATTATGACATACACACTGTTACAATTGAACAATCTCACTGCAGACATAACCTTCAAAAGGCATCAGTGGGTTTGTTATCAAACCCGTGAAGTGTTTCAAAATGTGGTAAAATACAGATGTATCTTGTTTTTGCCGGTTTCATTGAATGACAAATAGTGGTAGGGGCATATCCTTTTTAATGATAGTATTGGACTTGAAATGGTGAGGAAGACTTGACATTAACTCTTTGTTTTCCCTCTTTGTAGGAATTATCGGAGGAGACAGTGACGGTTGATGTTTTGCACTCTGATAAAAACATCAGAGCTTGAAGTCATTTCTGGTGAGAAAAGTCAATAGTATCATAAAACCTGTCCTTTTTGACAATTATGTGTTTAGGAAACCTCTGTAATCAGGTCACCTTTATAATCAGGACACTCCTATAATCAGGACATCTGTATTGTCAGGACACCTCTGTAATATGGATGTCTCTATTACTTGTCTATACAGATGCGCAGATTACAGATTACAGATTACAATTTAAATGGAAAACAAAAGGCTATCATACCTCCATAATCCTCTTTTGTTATTGTTGCAGCTTCTTCCAGTTTGTAAATTGACACCAGACCACTGCCAATTGGAGAGTACAGATTTTTTAGAATCCAGCCAATACTTGACAATGGACTCCAAAGCTGCTATGTTACATGGTGAGTAAAATAGTCCAATCCTTCAAATTCTATGATATTTTACTACTGGCGAGAATCATCAAGACTCGCCGTTCATTGGCGAGAATCATAAAGACTCCGAACAGCAAGTCTTGATGATTCTCGCCAGGGAATTTCAATTCTCGCTGTACTTATAGTGAGAATTTCCATTCTCACCGGTGAGAATTTGTTCTCACACTTGATTCTCGCCAAGGAGTGCATTTCTCACCAATCTCCAGTGGAGATTAAAATTTTCTCACCGACAGGGGTGAGAATAAGAACAGATTCTCACCGATTGCGAGAAAGCGTCAGTTTCTCGCTCTAGTCACGCACTTTTTCCCTATAGTGTGAGTTGCTCTGTTCACTGTACAGTGGTCCATAAATCAGCATCAAAGCAGAGAAGGTTGTCCCTGTTCCAGCTTGCTTTTTCCAGTAGACGCTTGTGTAACCAATTTCTTGTAAGACTAACTCGACACAAGCATGAATCACATAAAGAAGTAATTTTTCGTTCTCTGGGGCAAATGGTCTTGGACTCAATTGTTGATATATACCGGTTATATGTACCTAGAGTGAGACTGAACAGGGGTGAGAAAAGAAGACACAGACCAAGAAATATAAATTATAGAAAAGTAATCTATTAAGGAATTGCGGCATACAAATCAATGTACAAATTACTAAAGGCATATACAAATACTATAGGGAGGTCTCAACAACTACAAGTTACTACACACTACTACAGCCGTTATATGCAACTCTAACTAGCGAAAAGATTTATCCGTAGAGTAAATCTAAATTTGTTGCCACAGACTGTAATATACACCAAACTTGTTAAGTAACCTACAACAACATGTCAATACACACTAGCATATAACTCAAATGTTGAGCCCCGCACTGGAGTCGAACGTTGTGACTAGGACAATTCAGACTGATGTCAATTCAATATACGTATGGACTATAAATGTGGCACTGATCAAAGATGGATGCTAGAGTGATTAGGTACGATAACGCAAATAGAGTGTATAAATGGACCACGCATAATTTGCCAAGTGTACAAAAATACAGTCTAATTACCAAAGAGAAATATCTCATACAGGCTGATAAATTCAATGTACCTTTGATGATAACAGCCAATGAATATTCCAATAATTTAAAAATCGATGAATAAATTAAATGTATCCAAATATAATCTAATTACTCATAACAGAACTCTCAATACGAAAAATCAATAACTAATCCCAGAAATGGGGTATCAACTGGTAAAGTTAAATTCTAACCTCTGGTAAATATTGTAAGAGTTTGTGTATTAACTTACAAAATCAACCACGTATCAATGGTAAATGTTACAAGAGTTGAATATCAAATTTTAAGCATTCACCTAATCAAAACCCACTGATGAATAATATCTTCAACTAATTATCAATTATTCAAACGCTCAGAAAAATTAAACAACAAAAGGGTAACTAGTAATTAACACCCCATTCAAACTAAGTATCAACTATTCAAGTAATATACAGTTACGTTATTCAATTCCTATACAATTAATCAATTCAATTCATTTACATATACTGAATTTGAATTAATATTGAGAAAAACCAGTATCGAATAATATATTCAAACCTATACAATACTATATTATCCAAAACTTAGCAACATAGTATTTAAAGTACTAATTAGCCAAATAATAGTTGAATAATTACGTAACTAATAAACAAAGTCCTATCTAATTAATTCAATGAAGGGATATCTCCGTCTCGGCTTTCAGCACATACTTCAGGGGGAGATAATTTAGCGACATAGCTAGAGTACATATTTCAGAATACGCGAGTAGAAACTGGGGTATCACGCAGGAAATGTCTCCAACCACTCTTCTGGGTACACGAGTATAACTGGGATATCGCACAGAAATTTCTCCAACAATTCACTCACACATCAAGGGTTGGTAATGAATTGAAGCTTGCTAGCACAGTGCACACGTGGAAATTCCCCACACTAACAGCATGGCCAACACACGAACTGGTCATTCGAGCTACACCAAGGAATTATCCTCCAATTCTGTCCGCTCACTTTAAATCTTGCTACTAATAGTGAAATACGGATATACAGAGTTACTCACACCTTGGCTTGCTACACAGGACTCGCCACATCACTCTGGTTTGGTAACAGGAAGACTGCAACTTGTACATGCACAGCTCTGTATCAGCTACAACTGTAGAGCTTCATGGGCGTCGCCATACCAGCTAACTGCATGCACAAATTTTCTGGATAAAAGTCACTCCATTTGGTACATATTCTATCCCCAACAAGTCTTCAAAAATGTTCCCTGAATTGGATAGTCCGAATACGATGACACACTTACTTCTGAGGTGGCCAAAAACTGTACAAAGTCACTAATTCCAATTCATCTCAGCAACTCAGTCTCCACAGCTCCTATCCAGTGCGGACCTCATGGTACACTCCCCTGAGCAACACCTGTTTTCCCTATTTATACTCTCAATGTCGCGGGTTTCCCAATCCACACAGAAGGGGCAGTTTTAGCGCCGCCAGTGGTCACTCTGTATGACCCTGCATATCTGGCGCCCTCGCTAGCCACAGTGTGACAATATCAAACTGCTACATCCTCCCCTGGTTTATAAAAGGGCGTCCAGACCTTTGCCTTGTCCCACTTCTTTCGAAAGCTCCACCTCGTCTGACTGTGACATGTTGATATAAAAAATTTCTCATCCAAATTGTCCCAAGGTATGAAATCAGTTACTTCATCCATTCTTTTGCAACATTCCTAGGTAGATATGTCCGTTATGACTTTCTGACAATAACTTCTCTCTGTCCCTTCAACATAGTTTCCATTATCCTAAGAAATTGTGGCAGTAAGTTGCTATCAGCATCCGTGTTCCTTGGAACCTCTGTAACATGAGCCAAGGTGAACCTATCAGGAGGTTTTCGCACTCTCTGTGAACGCCTTGGTAGAGGTCTATTATTGACTGTCTCTTCTTCCCCATTCTCCTCAACATCTTCCAACAAGTTGCCATGATCTTTTTCCTGAAAAATTTCATGATTACCTCTATGGGAATAAATTCATCGTAGTAACAGACAACAACCCACTAACCTATGTAAATACCAGTGCCAAACTTGATGCCACAGGTCATCGATGGCTAGCTGCACTCGCCACTTACAATTTTGAACTGATGTATCGACCAGGAAAACAGAACCAGGATGCCGATGGGCTATCTCGGCAAAGAAGAGAAGATGTAGATGACACAGAGGAGAGCGAAAGAGTGTTGGTGTCAAGAGAAGAAGTAAAGGTGATGTGTCAACAAGTTTCAAACCATGCGTGGATTGAAGCCATTACATGTATGGAAACGGCCGTTCCGAAGAGTTTAAGTGAACCTCCTGTGCCTGCTGGTGTGGAGTCCTTACCTAGAGTAACTACACAAGAGTGGAAAAAACTACAGCAGATAGATCCAGAAATCGGACGGTTGTATTGGTATAGACAACAAATACATCCCCCACCAAAGAAGAAAGAAAACAGGATCCAAGTGCTGTTATTGCAGGCCTGAGAGAGTGGAATAGATTGTGCTTCAAGGAAGGTGTTTTATACAGAAAACGCATGGGGCCTGATGGCAAGACACAGCATCAACTCGTGTTGCCCTCAGCATATCGGGGAACAGCTCTTGAAGGAGTACATGATGATGTTGGCCATCTAGGACAGGAAAGAACCTTGGAACTACTTCGAGCGAGATTCTATTGGCCCTTCATGAGAAACGATGTGGAACAGAAGATCAAAACATGTGAGAGATGCACTCGACGTAAACTGCAGACTACGCTGCAAGCACGTGCCCGCTGACTAATATCAAGACTACTCAACCATTGGAATTGCTGTGCATGGATTACCTTACTATCGAGGATGGAAAGGTGGTATTGGGCATATCCTTGTGATCACTGACCATTTCACCAGATATGCAGTAGCCATACCCACTCCAAATCAGAAGGCTAAAACGACAGCAGACCAGTTGTATAAACATTTCCTGCTTCATTATGGATTCCCGGGAAAACTCCATTCAGACCAAGGACGGGAGTTTGAATCCAGAGTAATTAGACAACTTTGTGATCTAGTTGGAATACAGAAGAGTAGAACCACACCCTACCATCCACAAGGAAATGGACAGTGTGAACGGTTTAATAGGACACTTCTAGATATGATAGGGACTCTCCCAAGAGATAAAAAATCTGAGTGGAAGAAACACATTACATCACTAGTTCATGCCTATAATTGCACACGTAATGACAGCACTGGCTTTTCCCCATATTACCTAATGTATGGCAGGCATCCAAAGTTACCAATCGACATCTATCTGGGACTACCACAGGATTCAAGTGGCAATGGATATGATAGTTATGTTGAAGACATGCGTAACAGATTGACAGAGGCGTACAAATTGGCTGCTGATAAATCTCAGGAGCAAGCAGAACACAACAAGCAAAGATATGATGAAAAAGTGAAAGAAGCTACATTAGAGCCAGGTGATGTGGTGTTGGTTAAGAATGTGAATGTACGGGGAAAACACAAGATAGCAGACAGATGGGAAAACACAACGCTACCGGGTTCTACGAAGAATCAACCCAGATATTCCAGTATATGTGATCAAGTCAGAGGGATCGGATGGAAGAGAAAGGACGTTACACAGAAATCTATTGCTGCCGTGTAGTTCCCTGCCAATACCATATCCAGAGCGACCAGTAAAACAAGTTCAGAGGGAGAAGAGCTTTGATGTGCGCAGACGTATAACTCGCGCACAAAGGAGGGAGAAATATCAGGATGAAATGGATGAAACTGAGGACGAGGAAGAAGAAGAATTGTGGGAATTACAAGTTCCAAGACGAAGGCAGGATGTTAACTACCCCAAGAAATCGGAGGCAGAACAGGAATGTAAAAGGTCTCTACAGTCATCGAAGAACTCTCCACAGCCATGGAAACTTCTAAAGATAGCATCACGGTCACTACCTCTACTCCACAGAACAGTTCTGAAATGGAGGGCAGTCAGCATGACAACAGGCAAATTGAGGGTAGATCTATGACAGTAGAGCAGCCAGTCACAGAAGGTGAACAAGGGAGTCAATTGGGGATGGCAATGAGGAAATTATTCAGGAAAAAGATCATGGCAACTTGTTGGAAGATGTTGAGGAGAATGGGGAAGAAGAGACAGTCAATAATAGACCTCTACCAAGGCGTTCACAGAGAGTGCGAAAACCTCCTGATAGGTTCACCTTGGCTCATGTTACAGAGGTTCCAAGGAACACGGATGCTGATAGCAACTTACTGCCACAATTTCTTAGGATAATGGAAACTATGTTGAAGGGACAGAGAGAAGTTATTGTCAGAAAGTCATAACGGACATATCTACCTAGGAATGTTGCAAAAGAATGGATGAAGTAACTGATTTCATAACCTTGGGACAATTTGGATGAGAAATTTTTTATATCAACATGTCACAGTCAGACGAGGTGGAGCTCTCGAAAGAAATGGGACAAGGCAAAGGTCGGGACGCCCTTTTATAAACCAGGGGAGGATGTAGCAGTTTGATATTGTCACACTGTGGCTAGGGAGGGCGCCAGATATGCAGGGTCATACAGAGTGACCACTGGCGGCGCTATAACTGCCCCTTCTGTGTGGATTGGGAAACCCGCGACATTGAGAGTATAAATAGGGAAAACAGGTGTTGCTCAGGGGAGTGTACCATGAGGTCCGCACTGGATAGGAGCTGTGGAGACTGAGTTGCTGAGATGAATTGGAATTAGTGACTTTGTACAGTTTTTGGCCACCTCAGAAGTAAGTGTGTCATCGTATTCGGACTATGCCAATTCAGGGAACATTTTTGAAGACTTGTTGGGGATAGAATATGTACCAAATGGAGTGACTTTTATCCAGAAAATTTGTGCATGCAGTTAGCTGGTATGGCGACGGCCATGAAGCTCTACAGTTGTAGTTGATACAGAGCTGTGCATGTACAAGTTGCAGTCTTCCTGTTACCAACCCAGAGTGATGTGGCGAGTCCTGTGTAGCAAGCCAAGGTGTGAGTAACTCTGTATATCCGTATTTCACTATTAGTAGCAAGATTCAATTATGCAATTTAAGGAAAACACTTGTGTGCGGCTGTATGATTTGGCTATTAGTGTAATACATGTATGTCCAAACATCAAGCCCTACCCACCCTGCTCTGCAATGCAACGGCCGCCTTTTTAGTCCCCACGGACACCGTCCGGGGGGACTTATAGGTTTGGTCATGTCCGTGCGTGTGTGCGTGCGTGCGTGCGTGCGTGCGTCCGTCCGTCCGTCCGTTCACGCAGATATCTCAGAGATGCCTGAAGCGATTTCATTCAAACTTGGTACAAGGATTACTTCATATGTCATACTGATGCACGTCGATTTGTTTTGTGATACGATCCAATATGGCTGCCAGGCGGCCATTTTATTACGATTTTTTCATGTACAGAGCCATAATTCAGGCATGTTTCAACTGATTTTATTCAAAGTTGGTACAAGGACATTGACCAGTGTCATAGATATGCACGTCGATTCTTTTTGTGATACGATCCAATATGGCCGCCGTGCGGCCATTTTGTTACGATTTTTTCATGTACAGAGCCATAACTCAGGCATATCTCAACCAATTTCATTCAAAATTGGTACAAGGACATTGACCTATGTCATACATATGCACATCAATTGTTTTGTGATACGATCCAATATGGCCGCCAGGCGGCCATTTTATTACGATTTTTTCATGTACAGAGTCATAACTCAGGCATGTTTCTACAGATTTTATTCAAAGTTGGTACAAGGACACTGACCAATGTCATAGCTATACACATCAATTTGTTTTGTGATACGATCCAATATGGCCGCCAGGCGGCCATTTTGTTACGATTTTTTCATGTACAGAGCCATAACTCAGGCATATCTCAACCAATTTTATTCAAACTTGGTACAAGGACATTGACCTATGTCATACATATGCACATTGATTTGTTTTGTGATACGATCCAATATGGCCGCCAGCAGGCGGCCATTTTATTACGATTTTTTCATGTACAGAGTCATAATTTAGGCATGTTTCTACAGATTTTATTCAAAGTTGGTACAAGGACACTGACCAATGTCATAGCTATACACATCAATTTGTTTTGTGATACGATCCAATATGGCCGCCATGCGGCCATTTTGTTACGATTTTTCATGTACAGAGCCATAACTCAGGCATATCTCAACCAATTTTATTCAAACTTGGTACAAGGACATTGACCTATGTCATACATATGCACATTGATTTGTTTTGTGATTCGATCCAATATGGCCACCATGTGGCCATTTTATTACGATTTTTTCATCTCCTGAACTACAACTCAGACATGTATCAAGCGAATTTATTCAAAAGTATTTTTATCACAAACCTAATGAAGAGGACTCTATCCTCTCTGAGGACCTGTAATCAAAGCACCCATTAACAAGTGGGGACTGTGTCATCAACGATGACTTGTTCATAATCGGAAATGCCCGAAATCCTAGAGTGAAAAGAAAGGCCTATTGTTGATATATACAAATGATATTGACAATAGTATTTCAGTGTCTTCTGAAATTTCACTTTTTCAAAACTGTACATAGTCACTGTTGGGGGAACATAAATTTAGTGCGCATTTCAACACTGTCGTGAATGATTAGTGTCAGCCTTGCTGCGGATCCGTAGCCCTACCACTCCCTTTGCTTGTTGTGACAGATGTCACTCCCCAACACAACCAGCAAAGGGAGTGGTAGGGCTACAGAACCGCAGCAAGTGTCAGCCCTGCACTCAGATAGTAAACATACATCTGAACTTCGCTCAGACCAGATCTCTCGAACCAAGTGAAATATGGGAGTAAGTTTATTCATGCTTTGTAGTAACTGTGATAATTATAGCTCCCAGGCCGTATGCTAGTTCCTACTGTCGTATGGTAGGGCCGCACGGCGTTTCACAGTCAAGACGACAGGCGAAACTGGTGCTTGGCCCGAGGGCTACAATAATTGCAGCTAGGTTTAAAAACAATGCATTATTAGTTCCCACGGACACCGTCCGGGGGGACTTATAGGTTTGGTCATGTCCGTGCGTGCGTGTGTGCGTGCGTGCGTGCGTCCGTCCGTTCACGCAGATATCTCAGAGACGCCTGGAGCGATTTCATTCAAACTTGGTACAAAGATTATCAACTATGCCATACATATGCACGTCTATTTGTTTTACGATCCGATTCAAAATGGCTGTCTGGCAGCCATTTTGTTTCCTGTATTTGATGTCGGTGCGTATGTTCACGCAAATTTCTCAGTGATGCTAGGAGCGATTCCATTCAAACTTGGTACATAGATTACTCTATATGTTATACATATGCACATTGATTTTGTTTTGATCTGGTCTAAAATGGCTGCGTGGCGGCCATTTTGTTTCGTATATTTTACGACTGTGCGTTCGTTCACGTAAATTTCTCCGCGATGCATTGAAAGTTAGTACCTATATTAATCCTTATCACATATATATGCATGCTGATTTTTGTAATGATTCGATCATAAATAACTGTGTGACGGCCATTTTCTTTCCTGTATTTGATATCCATCCACAGGGTCCCCAGGTATGATCCACGGGCATTCCAGGATGAAATTAATATTAATGCTGTGTCCATGCATAGGGGCTCATGAATGCAGATATCTGAGATATTCCTGTGCCAATTCTTTTTAAACTTGGTACAAGGATACTACACTATTGCATACATATGCAGGTCTATTTATATTGGTGTGGCATGCATAATTAGGTCCAATTTGCATAATTCGAGATAAGAGCGCTGTTTCTGGTACAACTGTACCAAATTTGATGAAACTTTGTGCAGATGGTTTTAGTCCCCACGGACACCATCCGGGGGGACTTATAGGTTTGGTCATGTCCGTGCTTGGGTCCGTGCGTGCGTGCGTGCATGAGTACATCTGTCCGTTCACGCAGGTATCTCAGAGATGCAAGGAGCGATTTCATTCAAACTTGGTAAAAGGATTACTTCATATGCCATACAGATGCATGTCGATTTGTTTTGTGATACGATCCAATAAGGCTGCCGTATGGCCATTTTATTACGATTTTTTCATGTATAGAGCCATTACTCAGGCATGTTTCAACCGATTTTATTCAAAGTTGGTACAAGGACATTGACCAATGACATAGATATGCACACCAATTTGTTTTGTGATACAATCCAATATGGCTGCCTTACAGCCATTTTGTTTCGATTTTTTTCATGTACAGAACCATAACTCAGGCATATCTCAACCGATTTTATTCAAACTTGGTACAAGGACATTGACCTATGTCATACATATGCACGTCAATTTGTTTTGTTATATGATACAATATGGCGGCTTGGCGACCATTTTATTACGACTTTTCATGTACAGAGCCATTACCCAGGCATGTTTCAACAGATTTTATTCAAAGTTGGTACAAGGACATTGACCTATGTCATACATATGCACATTGATTTGTTTTGTGATACGATCCAATAAGGCCGCCATGTGGCCATTTTATTACAATTTTTTCATGTCCTGAACTACAGCTCAGACATGTATCAAGCGAATTTATTCAAAAGTATTTTTATCTCAGACCTAATGAAGAGGACTCTATCCTCTCTGAGAACCTGTAATCAAAGTACTCATTAACAAGTGGGGACTGTGTCATCAACGATGACTTGTTCGTCTTTATTATACGGTAGTTGCAAGCGAACCTTTATTACAAAGCTTTTGTAGTAAAGTATAAATACAATGTCTTAATTTCAATTTACAAAGTGACCCATCGATTACACGTGGGAACATAAACGGTTGCGGTGTACAGTTTGTATGAATGTTCATCCCTTTAAAACAAAAATCTAAAAACAACTTACAGAATTATATGCCGGCGATTTTAATGCTGACCGGATAGAGGTCAGAACGAATATGCTTTCCTAAACAGCTTTATCAATGATAATAATCTCGTCCTTGCTGATGCTGAGCGGTTACCTTCTAACACATTTACATACTTAAGTGATTCCTGCATGGCCCGTAGCTGGCTGGATCACATCATTTGTACCAAGTCAGTGAATAATATCTTGCAGTCAGTCAGAGTTCATTATGACATCATTGCATCTGATCATTTCCCTCTTCTTCTTCTTCTTTTTTCGCTCAAAATTGCCATGTTACCAGACTTAAATAACACGAAACAAACACGTAGTCAAAAAACATGTTGGAGCAAAGCGTCCAGTACTCAGGTAACACATTATCAGGTACTTTGTGATAATCTTTTGTCCCGTATCGATATTCCGATAACGGCCTTAGCATGTAAAGATCCAAACTGTTGTATTCATAATGACCTCATTGACACTTTTTATAATGACATTACATGTGCACTTTTAGAAGCTGCTGACAAGACAATCCCCAAAGGTTTCGGAGCAACCAAACACGTTGTTCCAGGGTGGAATGATTTAGTTAAACAGCATTATGAAAAAGCTCGTACAGATTTTATTTTATGGAAGGATAATGGCTCCCCAAAATATGGTCCCTTTTTCGACTTGATGCGCAAATCAAGAGCACATTTTAAACGGCAGCTAGCATATTGCAAACGAATGGAGAATGAGCTTCGTGCAAATGCTTTAGCTCAAAGTTTAGACAACAACTCAACAGCCTACTGGAAAGAAATAGCCAAACGTAAAGGTAAACCACCTGCACCGTCATCTGTTGATGGTTGTCATGGTGATGATGAGGTTGTAAAAATGTGGAAGCACCACTTCGAGACTATTCTGACAAATACTGGTACAGATTGTACACCTGCCTTTCCCAATATTCAGTTCTCTGAAGACATGATTGTGCATCACAGTGAAATTTCTGAATTAATTAGTGATCTTAAAACAGGTGCCTCCTCTGGTATGGATGGAGTTACAGCGGAACACCTGAAGTATGCATCTCCAAAGATTTGCATCTTATTAGCACTTTGCTTCTCTTCCATGTTTATTCATGGTATTGTTCCGAAACATCTCATGACCACTGTTTTGGTTCCGATTCCTAAAGACAGGGGAGGTGATATTTGTGATAAGTCAAATTATCGACCCATAGCTGTTGCGACAACTTTATCTAAAATTCTTGAAAGAGTTTGGTTGCACCGCTGTACGGATTCTCTCGTAACCACCGATAATCAGTTCGGCTTCAAGCCTAATCATAGTACAGACATGTCAATTTTTATATTGAAAGAGACTCTCAACTATTATAAAAAACATAATACCCCTGTGTTTGTTACTTTCATGGACGCCTCTAAGGCCTTTGATTACGTTAGACATGACATTTTATTTGAAAAACTTTCAACTAGAGGCGTACACCAATATCTTATTAGATTACTGTCATACCTTTATAGTTATCAGGACTTTGTTATCAGATGGAATGGGTGCCTTTCTGAACCATTCCATTCAATAAACGGGGTTAAACAGGGAGGCATTACATCGCCGATACTTTTCACTGTTTATTTAGATAATCTTAGCAAATCACTTGCTTCTCTACCGTATGGTTGTCTCATTGGTGACTTTAGATCAATCATCTGATATACGCAGATGACCTGGTTATTTTTTCCACCGGTTCTTACGGGCAGCAAATGTTAGTAAACGCTTGTGGTCATTATGGCAACGAATGCTCAATACTCTTTAATGAGAAAAAAACTGTATGTATGTTAATACAACCGAATGTAAGGAAGCTGCGACAAGCTCCGATATATTTGAATAATAGAATGCTTAACTATGTTTATGTGTACAAGTACCTTGGACACGTTATAACTTCTGATCTAAAAGATGACGATGACATTCAAGCTCAGACTCGCCTGTTTTATGCGAGAGGCAATGCTCTTATTCGAGATTTTAAATTTGCATCGCTTTCAGTTAAAAATCACCTGTTTACTGTTTTCTGTGATGTCCCTTATTGTACGTATCTTTGGTCTAATTTTTCTGTAAATGTTTTTAAGACAATGAGAAAAGCTTTTTATCAGGTTTATCGTAAATTGACAGGTTTCACATACAATCATGTGCAAAGTAACAGCCTTTTGTTTGTTAACTTATCGATTTTAACATTTGACAACTGTTTAGAAAAAAGTCAGTGGGTTTTCTCAGTAGATTGCATATATCTGATAACCCCCTTATTTCAGCAGTTCTGAATTTTTCCATTTTCACATATAGTAAATTATGGAAAAACTGTGTAATTGGATTTTTTAACTCCTTTTCTGTCATTTACTCTTTATTTTTCTGTTTTTGTATATGGATTATTATATCTGAAATAAACAACAATAATAATAATAATAATATGCGGACACTGCAATATTTTGACTAATATCACATTTGATCTTGTGTGTAAACGAACCGTCACAGCAAAGACAGATACAAATGTTTAGTCGAGTCGTGCCGCACACGAGAGAAATTCGCTGAGCAAAATTTCGTTCGAGGCTGTTTACGCAGCATCGTTCACGTTTGCTCTGACATTCATTCATAAATCACATCAACTTGATACTTTGATACACTGTAAGTCATAGCTACCAATCAGAGAATTGGAGTCAGTCACGTCATGGATGCAAAAAATAGATGGTCACGTGAACTTGTAATTTGTATATACATGCATTGTAACTTTACATCTGTCAATCATGGTTTCAATCAGAATGTCTAGACGCTTGATAAACTTCACTCCATATAGCTCTGCATGGCAAGGCTGTGTGTTACCGGCGTTATACGGCCTTTCACTACGTGTGGTGGGAGGCTTAGCTGTGATATCGCAGCGGTACTTGTGGCGTATATCGAACGCGCTCGGGTCATTGAGGTCATCGCCACAGTCCCGCTGCGAGCCAACGCATAGGCTTCGTTGGCAGTTTACGACGACACCGACCGGTGTCGTAGATTTAGCTTGCAAAATAATGAACTATATTAGCCTTTGAATAAATAAACTTGTATTATCTTTATCATTGACTATCTGAGACTCATTCTGTACGCCTGCTAACTTTCTTGAAGATAAGAACACGTATTTTCGACCATTTTCCCGTGAGCCGTCGACGGTTTCTACGATGTTTGCTCGATCACGCGTACAACGCACTGAATACGTTGGAGGTCAAAAGTTCAAATTCAAGCAGGAACCATCGACGACTCACCGAAAAACGGTCGAAAATACATGTTGTCACGGTCGGGCTCGTTAGCAGGAGTAGAAGATGAGTCTCAGATAGTCAGTGATACAGTAGGTATAATTTTAATTATTGCATGCTTTACCTTTTTTAGCTCACATTTGGTTATACCAATGTGAGTTTATCGTATAGGCTGAAGTCGATGGCGTCTGTATGTATGTGTGTATGTGTATGTATGTATGTATGTATGTATGTATGTATGTATGTATGTACGTACAGTATGTCTGTCAACATCAAAAACACGCAAACCGCTGCACGTTTCAGCTTGGTATTTGGTGTGTGGATGCATCCTGGGCTATAGATGGGATTTTGTTCAAATGAAGTCTGCATTGCCAAAATTATGCAAATGAGCTTACAAAATGTGAAAATGGTTAAGAATTAATAACTCAAGAACCGCTCTTTTGATTGCTTTGAAAATTTGTGTGCAAGTACCCTAGGTTAACCTTATACAGTTTTATGAATATTGTGAAGATATCCTTAATTTTGTATTTTTGCTGAATTTTTTTGTGATTTTTCTCATTTTCAGTAAAAATTCTCCTTCTCTGAAACCGCCGGCCAATCGCTCTCAAATTTGGGTTGTCTCTTTGCAAGGGTGTTACTCTTCTAATTTGTTGAAATTATGACAAAATTGGGAAAATTACTATTTTTGTGCAATTTTGTCATTTTTGGTCAAAAAATCTTAGACAGTGTTTCCTTTTTAAAACCCCTGGACAGACAGCTTTCATATTTCGTACACAGACGTACAGAGATGACAATAGTTAGATATGTGGAAATTGTCCTGAAATATAAAAATTGTATTTTTAAGACAATATTGTCATTTTTGGTCAAGAAAACTTTATCTCAACATTACTTGCTTGATAGCTTTGTAATTTGGTATAAAGTCCCTTGTTTGATAGCTTTGTAATTTGGTATAAAGTCCCGAAAGATGTTATTAGATAAATTTTCTGCTCAAAGTGTGGGAAACCCAAAATTTGTATATTTTAGGTACTTTTCTCAGTTTGTGACCTTAAATGATCTATACTAACCCAGGATATGTTGTGAGACAATTTTGAAGGCTGTGAACATAATTTTGTCATATTGATACCAATTTGTAGGAAACTTTGATCCAGAAAACAAAGCTGAGGTGATTTTTTTCATTTTGGACCAATTTTTGCAACTTTTCTATGTAAGACATACAAAAACTGATGAGAAATTTGGATCCAGGATAATTCCAGATGTTGTAATCACCACTCACAGTGGAAGGCATTTCACTATCTGTAACTAACTTAAGTGCTGTTTACATTAGAATGATAACACTCATGGCATTAATTAAAATCTCCAAGGTTGTAAATGTACTTCCTGTCATTTGGTCTTATGTAATACCAAGGGGTGGAACATTTGATATGCAGGAGGGGGTAGGGTTCAGAAGATCAATGATGTAGCATTACTTTTTTACCAGATCCCTTGTGCATTTTTTGCCCACTCCCACGTTTTCTTTTTATCAAGCCTTCTCTGTTTTTTGTTGTTGACATTTGCTTATGTATTAGGATCTACTTCTCCCTTGCTATAGAAGTTGATATGCATGTTCCTAAAGATGACCTCCAGTACCTAAGTTGGAGACCTTATTTGCTTTTGTCATTCTTGTTTTTCCTGGTTTAAATATTTCTCGAATGGACCAATTCAAACCGAATGTGAGCACATAGTGTCCTTGACGGTATTTTTATTATTTTGCGAGCTAAATCTACGATACCGGTTGGTCTTGTAGTAAACTGCAAACAAAGTCTATGCGTTGGCTCGCAGCGGGACTGTGGCGACGACCCCAATGACCCAAGGGCGTTTGATATACGCCACAAGCAGTTCGTTGCCACTCTAAATTTAGAGGTTCGTTTGCGCAATCGCAGATTGGATGACCTGGTGAACTTTGATATGCGCATGCGTATTCAATCCTTGAATGCATCAAACAGATGACAGTGAGAATCTATGTACGTACGTGTTGCCTACGTTATTTGACGCGGAAATGGACGATGACCGGCCACATGTGCAGCCAGGTAACGAATTACAGTCAACTCGCACCTTTCCCAACCCGCCCAGAACCAACTTGCCCAATTCCAACTCCCCCAATACCAAGTCGCCTGATTCCAACTCGCCCGATGCCAAGTTGTTCGTTGTTTTAGATGTAGTTATACCGGTAGATTCCATGTACGCAAACCCGATGGCCCGAGGCCAGCTAGCTCTGCATGACAGGGCTGTGTGTTACCGGTGTTATACGGCCTCCCACCACATGGGAGGCCGTATAACGCCGGTAACACACAGCCCTGCCATGCAAAGCTACAGGCCAGCTATTTTCATGCCGGGCCAGTAACTCGTAAAAGACGGTCCCACTGTTCCTAAAGACATGAGCCAGTAACTGCAGTAACTTTCCTATACGTAAAGAAACCGAACGAAATTTATTCTTTCAAGAGATTTGCAAAACATGAAATTCGCAAATAAAAACTTTTCCGCTTTGGCACATATTTAAAGCCCTAGCCGCACCTATGGTTCTCGATGTTAAAAATATTGTTGTAGGCTGTTTTAAGAAATAAAACGTTTTTTTTTTTACGTACCAAGTACTCAGAAAAATTGCAAAATAGTATCAGGCGAGTTGGCATCAGACGAGTCGGTATCGGGCGAGTTGGAATCGGACGAGTTGGTTCTTGGCGGGTTGGAAAAGGTGCGAGTTGACTGGTACCCGGTTATAATGCCGGGACCAATCACTTAGCAAAGGTAAATAGGTTGTTTACACACCAATTTCAAGCTGATTTAGACCTCAATGTTCGCTTTGCCGTACATTTTCGTCCGTGTTCATAACTGAGCGCCCATTCATTGGTAAATTCCCGGGGACAATTCATTGGTATTATCACTGTATGTACTATAATGATGAAGTTTCGGAATGCGAATTAAGTTGAACTTAAAGGCGACGTGCAAAGTAACTGATTTCACTCCGTGCCCAATGTGTCTAGGTAGGTTCTGAATGTGTGACATACACGTGTTTGACTAACAGCAGTGTATCTGTATTAAAACCTGAATCTCGAGCATGCTGAAGCTTAACATATTTACGATGTGGTTTAACTTTATAAGGGACAGTGCATGGAAAGTACGAAGTCAATGTCAACCCCTACCCACGTACTACCCTAGTGTGCCAGTGGGGTATTTGGAAATAATCTTATGAAGTTTGTCAAATGCCTCAACCCCGGGAAAGACAACTTGGAAACATTCAGTCAATAAACATAGCTCTTTATCAAAAATATGCACCTCCAAAGTCTTTGAACCATCCACAGTTCGGCGATCATCAATTTCGCTGGCTTGACCAGGCTAAACGGATACAATTTGGAAGGGTAACCGATTTTCAAAAATGTCCCCAACGTCCCCCGTCAACGTAGCTCAATGAAACTACCACCCTTTGTTCATCTATATTTCTCGATTGAATAACTTGAATGACATTGCTCACAAACACATAAGTACTCGAAAATGAGACATTTTTGAACTGCAGGTGCTTGACCTGTCACTGCCGATACTGAAAACATTGAGGTCATGATCGCACTATGTCAAACAGAAAGCTCGAAAAGTTGGCAAATTACAACTTATCATGCTCTCTTACTGCCATGATGTTGTAGTGAGGTTCGTCACGAGGTTACCCACCGAATTTTTCCTAACTTGGCCTTGCATAGCGTTAAAACAAAGGCCGAAATTAGCCAATGTCCCAAACCAGACACGAAGACTTCGAAGTCAATGACGTAATCAAGTTGAGATCTGGGCATGCGCAGTCGTTCGATAACGAACCTCCAAATTAAGAGTGGCAATGAACTGACAAGTACCGCTACGATATCACAGCTATGGGAGGCTGTATAATGCCGGTAACACACAGCCCTGCCATGCAGAGCTAAGCTACAATCCATAAAACAGTGTTACAGTACTCTAGAGATGAATGGCGTGTCAGTATCTTAGTATCAAAATAAAATCTAACAACACAAATCTGAATTCTGATCCAACATTTTAAAATTGTAACCATATACAGACTTGCTTCTCCTCTCCGTCATATTGTAACATACATGCACACCAGTGGCCACTGTAATCTCATTATAAACGCGTCTACGACACTGATGATGTCACTGATTTAACTTCAAAAAATAAACTACTTGTAGAGTATTCAGTGCCGCCTAATCCCTGACTATCAACTATTCGTCTTCGCAGCGTCGTATTAACTTGACATCATTAACAAGTGTACGCAGTGTTTGGAAAACACGTTTATACCTGATATGACCCCAATTAAAACACTGATCTCATCAAAATCACAAGGAACACTCATGGCGAGCATAGGGATATTTGGCCATTTTTTTCTGGAACAAAAAAGGAGAAAATCAATAAAACATGCCGATAATAAAACATTAACGATTAGAACTATTTGACTTTTATTTCAGATCGTTTAAAATTGACATTTGTACATAGATGTATAAAAATTAAAATCTGAACATACTCAAAACAAACCACTGTTTGTTTACATCCATTATTTTGTAAGATTATTAGAGACTTCCCATCAGACAAAAATATCGCCACTACTACACTGTGGTACTAGTTCATTGTTTTCAAACTATACAGCAAAATCTATAAAATACATTCAACTCTCTTCTAGGATTCAAAATACAGTTAAAATTGTACTGGCAGACAGTGACAAATTAATCTATCGAACAGTCAGTCTGTGCAACAATTTTCAAACAACTTATATCTTTATTGTTAATACCTCTAATTACTTTCCATCAGTAAACAGCACAACAATGCATTGAAAATAAATCTCATATGTTTGTGTAAATTACAGAATGTCTGAAAAATCCGAAGAAATATAAATGATATAAATATCAGTGTACAATGTCATCATATTGCTGTTGTAGATATCAAAATCACGAGGTGACGCTCACCTATTCCTGTATGTGTTGGTAAAAGTTCGATTGAAATCTAAAACAAAGGTTTGTTCTCATGAACGTCACGAGAAATAAACGACAATGCCATAAAATGGCGATCTACGCTGGTGTCACATTTCATGTTTGTTTACATCTTACACAACTACGTCTGTGATGTAAGCGACCTTAGTTACTGGTAAATTCACGCAATGTTCCATACAGCATCAACCATTTTCCTAAGGACCACCGATAATTCTCACTGTAAGATCTGTTTAGAGTCACTATTCACAACAAAAGTAGAAAAGCAGCACACTGATACAGAACGAAAGCATTGTGAATATTCCAAAACTACCCTTGAAAAGTTTGTACATCAATTTGTACAACGAAGTAATGCCCAGAGTTGACCCAACTCGCGTGCCCCTCTCAACAAAGTGAGATCGACCTGGATACAACGCCCTCAACGTGCATTCCTGAACTTAGAATGGCGGTGATCGCTAAGGTTGAAGTCGTTGTTTATAAACCATAAATCGGAGTAATCTTCCTCCATCGGATGGAAATATAGACAGATTTCAACAAAATTAACATCATCAGATATGCAGATATTTTATCTCATCTTATTTTGCACACACAATTGATATTCCGCCCGATATTTATGGCGATGTGATGGAAGGTGTATCTGTACTATTGCCTGTAGACAACCCCTTGTCAAAATTGATCAAAATTTTCAATAAAAATTTCACAAAATTTGCAAGATTGTTTCACCGGTATACAAAGGAAGTGAGCGACTGTATCTCTGAGATTGTCCGATCCAAAATTTCAATTTTAAAATGAAAAATAACGCCAATATTTAAATATCAACAAACATTTTTGACCAATGTTGTCATTGGGGTATGCCGTGTACAACGGCAGTCAAATACCTCCATGACAAAATTGGTCAAAATTGTTGATGATAAATCCACAAAACATCTCCGTTTTGGATTTCTAACATCCCTGAGATGAATCGACTGACAAAAATCACAATTTTTGTCAACAACCATATCTCTAAATTTGTAAAAATAACCTTGCAATCAACTTGTTGCCATGACATCCTTGTCAACAATGCAGTCAAGTCAATGCAATGCGTTCAAACTTCAACGCTCACAAAATTATTCCTTTTAAAAAATTCCTCACAAGTCTGACATTTTGATGTCATGTAGACATACACTTCATGTTGGTGTATTTTATCTACTTGGAAAATACTTTGATTTGGTCACTGTCATACTCTACAACACCAATTTTATCACCCATGACTGCAATGTACTCAGGGCATCTCACATTACCTTCCAACAGATTACAGATCCACTTTCCATCACATCGATATTTTACGATTCTATCAATGTTAGTTACAAACATAAACATTATCATCTTCATCCACAGCAATGTATCCGTATCCCACAAACCACTCTGGTAGCTGACTTTGTCCGAATTGATGTAAAAAATTCAGGTTGCTGTCAAAACACTTGATGCAATTATTGCCACTGTCATAAACCATGATGACATTGTTGCTGTTTACAACCACAGACACCGGCCAGTTGAATTGTCCTTGGCCTCTAATTTGACCATTGACTTCTGCTAGATATTCTCCACTTTGAGTGTACTTGACCAGTCTATCACCTCTGTCCTCAGGTCTCTCACTGGTGTCCGGAGAGGTCAAACGCAAAGTGACCAAAACAAAGTCATCCATCAGAGCTATGTCCCAGACTATTTCAGTGTTTTCAGGTAGAGTAATTATTTTGATAATTTTACCATTTTCATCACAAACAACAATTTGTTTATTTTCATTATCAAGTATGAAATAGTGGTTTAAACGTGAGATGGCTACATTCCTTGGCCGGAATGGCTTTGCAAACTGACCATCAAAGCTTCCTATGACTTTGTCACAGGTATAATCTTTGTTCAATATCTGTACAATATTGTTACCACTGTCACACACCACAAGTTTATCACGGTGGAAGACTAAACCTCTTGGCCTCTTGAACTTTTGTCCTTGGTCTTGATGTTGACCACTGACCGATGTCACTGACCAGTCACCTGAAAGGTCAAAGGTCAAATCTGTGAAAATTATTGAATGCCTTGTTGCACAGCTTACTTTTTGTTCTGCTGTGAAAAGAAACACTTTAATTCACATAATTTTTTCACTGCAACAGAATTTTTTTAAACTCACATAAATTCTTTGAAGTATAATGTTATTTTTTGGAAACTTCTCCCTCAATTATTAGTCATTTTGCGAATTTACCATGGCAACATTTTCAACAGAAATAAGCAAAATCAGTATTTTTGTCATACATTTTTCATTTATTATATTAAATTTCCCATTCTTCCAATTTCACACATTTATTTCAAAGATGTTGCTATCATGTACCAAAATACGAAGTCCTTCACTTATTACTAGTAACCATGGCAACATGTTTTTGAGACAATTGCTCAAAATATTAATTTTCTGTAACTTTTGTATTTCATGTAGTAGGTCCAAAATTTTTTCGCAAAAGATCACAGCTTGTTGAAGCTTGTTATTTAAGCAATAATGCACCCCCTCCCGGCCCATAATGGACGAAAGCAAACTTTACACGACATAATGTACGAGGCGAAGCCGAGTACATTTTGAAGTGCAAAGTTTGCTTGAGTCCATTATGGGCCGGGAGGGGGTGCATTATTGCTATTATTTTATAGTTTTGGCAATGCAAGTGAATTTGTAGTTGTAGAAAACGAATAAAAAAGAAATTTAAACTGAGTTTGAAGCCAGTGAGCGTCGTCCAGCATGATCGGCCCTGACTCTGTTACATATTACATGCACTCCACACTGCACAGTGCACTGCACTGAACACGCGTTCAGCCAGCACAAAAAATGACCAGCACTTTCACGGTTCATTTTGAATTGAAAAACGATGTATTTTCGAAGGAAATGAAACGTAACTGCATCCCTACCGTCTATAACGAACTTGAAACATCACCTTTAAATATCATGCCATTCAAAAAGCCGACACGGTGAAATGCCAGAGATAAAGAAAACGGAATGTTCATGCATCGACATCAGCATGATCAGCGAGCTGCATGCCATGGTATCAGCTGATCAATACGATCATTATTATGTCGCTAGTAGTACAGCATTCATTGCAAACGATATCAACAGAGTTCAACATTGTTATTCAAATGTTTATATTTCAATAATAATTGTGTCTATAAATTTAATTTTCGATGGCTTCTTGAGAAGAGCTATTTTATTTCGGCGAACAACAGAACTTGACGTATAAAACGGGTGCTTGAAGTTGAAAGGTACAGTTTACAAACATACTGGAGGATTTCGGTACTGTCGCGATATCGAGAACAAGGCAAGGTAAAATCACAGACATGGAGAAAAAAACGATGAATGAAAGTTGTCTCCGATTACAGTCAGTGCATCAGAATTAGGTGGCCGAGATGTTAGATCAACGGAGAGTCCATGGTCGTCATGATTGTTGGTAGTAGCTGACCTTGGACCGAGACTTTGAATGGCTCTGTTGTATATCCTAGTAGACACTTCCGGTCAAGGTTGATGACAGCAAGCTGCCGTTGTTGGACCGTTTACGGCTGGTTCGAGTAGCCTTTCACGCTTGCATCGTTTACATGGCCACTGCATACATAATATGCCATGTGTCAAATCCAGTATCGTCTAGGAGTTTGCAAACGTACTGAGTTCTGTTTCACCTATACGGCAACGAAGCGAACCATGTTGTCAACGAACGTAGTAGTACAACCAGCGTATCGGACGGGGACTGCATGCTGAGCGCCAGCCAGACAGACGGCAAGTGCGTGCGTGAGGACTCAAAAAATGTGATAAATCGTACAGTAAGACATTATTAGCAATATTGTGCACCATTATCAAAATTTATAGTTTTGTGTATTACATGGTTTATCCGATACTTTCCCTCCTTTTAAATGCGCAGTCCTTTTTTCGTTTTCCAAAAAAACTTGCTCGCTGTGGGGCCGCAATGCTGAATAATGGAATACATTATCAGTAATAATGTATGGATATGACGTCACAAAATTCACTGGTATTGACAAAGCTATAATATAATTTGTATTAATGCATTAGTATTGTCATGCATAACAAGTAACCATGGCAACATACATGTTCAAAATTTGCTTTTCTTCATATTATGTTTTGCTTTTGAAGTAAAATAAAAATTCTTTCACAAAAGTTGTAAGACTGAAAAAAGCTTGCTCAGTGGTGAAGTACATTGATGCATATAACAACGGAGTTTTTCATTTGCTCAAAATTACTATTTCCTAATAGCTTTGTTTGTAGTTGAAATTGAAAATCTCTGGTAAATATTGACATACTGTAGTTCACTTTTGTCATAAATTTTTAATTTCTTAAACTCAATTTCAAATTTTACAATATAGCACATTTGTTAATTTTTAAGATGTACTTATTATGTACCAAATTTGAATTCATACACGTATTACTGTAACCATGGCAACGTTTTCTTGATAACTATGCCCATAGTATTTATTTTTCTGTAACCTTTGTATTTCATGCAGTAGATCCAAATTGTTTTTGCAAAATTTCACAGTTGGACATTCGGTTGTTTGTTAGGTTGTTTGTTATGCATTAGTGCATTAGTATAGTCATGCATAACAAGTAACCATGGCAACATAAATGGTCAAAATGTGCTTTTCTTCATAACCATCTTATGCTGTTGAAGTAAAATGGAAAATCTTTCGCAAAGTTGTAAGACTGAAGTAAGCTTGTTCATGGTGTAGGAATATATTACTACACTAGAGTATTATCAGTTACCATGGCAACAGATTTTATTCCATTTGCTCAAAATTATCATTGCTTTGTAACATGTTTTTTCAGTTGAAATAGAAATTCTCTTGGAAATATTCACTGACACGTAATGTAAACTTTTTCAATGATATGCCAATGAATTGAAACACTCATAGAATGTTTGGCTGGTATCCATGGCAATATTCTTTAATTATTGCTCAAAAATGTTTATTTTGTCAACAAATTTTGAATTTGTGAACATTTTTAACCAAAATTCTGTAGTGTTCTCCTGCATTTTTTGAGTGTAAATATAGGACTGAACTAAACTTTATGTTTGTGTACCAATACATAAATACACTTGTGTGCTACTGGTAACCATAGCAACAATTTTATTCTATTTGTTTAAAATTTCATCATAACACTTTCTCATTAAAAGTAAAATGAAAATTCTCAAGTATGAATAGTTCTTAAACTGTAGTCAAATTCCAAATTATTTTGTCAACAAATTTTGAATTTGTGAACATTTTTAACCAAAATTCTGTCGTGTTCTCCTGCATTTTTTGAGTGTAAATATAGGACTGAACTAAACTTTATGTTTGTGTACCAATACATAAATACACTTGTGTGCTTCTGGTAACCATAGCAATAATTTTATTCTATTTGTTTAAAATTTCATCATAACACTTTCTCATTCAAAGTAAATGAAAATTCTCAAGTATGAATAGTTCTTAAACTGTAGTCAAATTCCAAATGATAACTCAATGAATTGATAGAGTCTTGGAATGTCTGTTTTCCATGGCAACAGTTTCATAATTGCAACTCAAAAATTCATATTACCTTTTCATAACTTTTGGTGCTTCACCAGATGTTTGTGAGCTGAAGTCATTTTTACTCACATTTGGTATACCAATGTGAGGTTATCGTATAAGCTGAATTGATTTGCATGTCTGTATATTTGTGGGTATGTGCGGATGTATTTCCGTCACACACAAAGGCTCCCATACTGCCAAAGCTACCGTCTCAGTATTTGGTGTACAGGTAGATGTAGGGGTTGAGATGTGAATTTGTTCAAATGAACACATCAGTGTCAAAAATGTGCAAATGAGGTAAGAAAAAGGGAATTTCTGCATGTGTGCAGGAGTGACAGGCAAACTCCACTTATCTTGAGTCATTTCCTGTCATTGTTTATGAACTGTTACATATTAACAGAACTGCCCAAACCATAGACAGAAGAGGGGAGGAAGACCTTCAGTAGAGGGGAGTTGTTTATGAATTGTTACATATTAACAGAACTGCCCAAACCATAGACAGTAGAGGGGAGGAAGACCGTCAGTAGAGGGGAGTTGTTTATGAACTGTTACATATTAACAGAACTCTCCAAACCATAGACAGTAGAGGGGAGGAAGACCGTCAGTAGAGGGGAGGAAGAGCGTCTATGGTCAAACTAAGAGGGGCTAGCTGCCTTTCAGCTATGCATGTTGCTAAAGTTGACCTCCAGTACCTAAAATTTCGGACCTTAATTACTTTTGTCATTCTTGTTTTTCTGGTTTAAATATTTCTTGTTGTTTTTCTGGTTGTACTGTGCAGAAATCATTGTCATAACATCAACGTAGAATTTTCCTGCGCTGAACAGATAGAAACAACATTTATTGTTGATCTTTGTTAACCCACACTGGTATGTACCAATTCTGATCAAATTTGAGCGACACCGTATAATTGCGGTATTTTTTTTCTGGTTGTACTGTGCAGAAATCATTGTCATAACATCGACGTAGAATTTTCCTGCACTGAACAGATAGAAACAACATTTATTGTTGATCTTTGGTACCCATACTGGTATATACCAATTTTGATCAAATGTGAGCGACACCGTATAATTGCCGTATTTTTTAATTTTCTAGTCATTTTGACCACTGAACATGAATATAGTTTTACTTGTAGACAGTAGTAATGTTATCAAAGTTCCTAGATCATTACATATTACTATAACTTTAGTTGAAAACACACATAAATATTGCATGGCATTCCATAATGTGATTTTCTTCCATTTAGTCATACAGATTTCAAATTTTCCGAGATATCTGCAGTCTTGCATAGCATCACAATTACAGAGATCTATATGTGAAGACAGGCTCTTGGTAAGTAACTGTTCTTCCGAAAATCAGTCAGCGATTTTGCAATATTTGACCTTCAAACCATTTTATACCTATGTCCACATTTCTCCATTCCGGTGACATTTATTGTAAAATATCAGCCATCATATTATATGATAAACATCTAGTTTCTGTTACCCAAACTGCACTTTTGGCTCTCATACGGCCACCCCACAGTCTTAGGAAATCCCATTCAAATATTACTGAGCAAGATGGTGCATTATGGCAAGAGCAATGCATCCTGGGAGCAACTGATCCATGACGTAATTAATATGTTTTTAGACAAAATCATGTAAAATATAGCTTCAGCATGTTAAAGGTTATGCTAAAGTGGCTTTTGAAGTCCAGCCTTTGTAATAAGTGTGAACTATGAATTTTATATCCTGGGTCCGTTGTATTCTACTTGTCTATAAACTGATCCAAGACATACAAGACATGGTTCATGCTCATACAAAAAAGGGACTTTAAAAGCTACTTCTACGTAACCTTGAAGTTTTATTTTTTCTGTGACTTTGTGTCAAAACGCGATAATTACAACATAGATCAGTTGCTCCCGGGATGCATGGCTCCAGTCCATAGTACACCATCTTGCTCAGAATTTTTTTGAATGGGATTTCCCCGAACTGTATTGGGACAGCCAGATGAGAGCCAAGTGGTGCACTCTGACCCCTTAGGTAACCTAGACTAGATAAATGTTGAGATAACAATAACAAATGTTTTCAACTTTTGAGTGTTCCTGAGCTACATTTCCTAAAAACAAAATGGCTGTCACTCTCTGCCTATACATCTATAAATCTGCACTGTGTAAAGACAGTATAAACCCTTGAATTTTCTCAATGTCAGTATTTTATGAATTAATGTAGATTAATGTCATATGCAAAGATTAAGCTCACGCATTCCTAGCTTTGGCAGTTTGGCTGCCTAAATTTTTAAGATGTTGTTTTCTTTTATTCTACCAGCAATAATTGGATGAAATGGTGAAAGTTTACAAGATGTCAAAGAGTGATCACTGCAGTGTATACAATGAGGTCAAAGTTCAGAGGTGAGAGTTTGACAAACACTCTCCTTGTTCAGTCAATTGTCCTTAGGTAGTGGTGTTTGTATCCAACACGGTTCAATGTGAACCATGAGGGGCAGTGATTGACTGTTCACATCCTTCAACACAAGATTTAATAGCAGAGTAAATTGTAGCAGCTTGTGTTTTGAAGTGTAACAGAACACATGATACAAACATGACATAATTCCCTCACATTCAACTCTGAACCTATCTCTGTTAAATTCACAGACTCATTGATTTGTTTTTTTTATCATAGTGATAACTGCTCCAGAATTCAAGCATTCCTATGAACTTCAAAAGTGCTGTGAAGTCACCTAACAGTAACTCTTGTAAGAAAGCTACTCTGTATTTTCAAATCTGTAGTGAAAGGCAAACTAAGCCATATACGATTGGATGCATCATGGAATTTTGATAAACCACGATATAGTCCACATTTATAAAATGTGCACTCTGACCTCAGGTCTATCCCAGAATGCATCAATTCTGATAAAATGGGTTTTAACAAAATTCTTCCTACAGCTGATTACTGTTCATGACAGAGACAGGATTACTTGATCAACAAGGCAGATATTTATGAAATTCAACACATGGTAGACTGTGTTCCCATGTGATCAGAATTGATACGTAATAATGATTACTTTCCTGCAGTCAGTGTGTTTATTACAGTTATATTAAACAAACTCAGGCTGGTGTGAGTGGGACAATCTTTTCTACTTTTTTCTTTTTCACATGCTCTCTTGACCAAGAACAATAATTATGAGGCCAACACTACTAAATTGTTGACCTGCCATGACATGTTTTGTTACACAGTATGTGTATTCAATACGCTTGACAAAACTAGACAAGCCATTCAACAGCAACTAAATCATCATAATGCACTCATAAATAAACACCATCACCTCCCAATATTACAAACAACCATAATAATTAACTGTATATAGTTACTGTATTAAAACGTACTGAATATGTGAAATTTCCCTCAGAACCTTAGTCTGTATGATTAACATGACATGGTATGTGTTGATAATACAAACGAAATCTATCTTCTGCAATCACGGTGAACAAAACCATCATCCCCTTCTCTCTTTTCGTTCGCATCCAGCGCAAAGTACACTTCCATTAGCCATTGTCCTGCCACAGAGCTTTAGCAAAGGAGTGTATCGGACCAGAAACGGTAAAAATTATACAAAAAATGTAAAATTGCAGGTTTCATAATAATTTGAATAAATCACATTGAAATCTTCCCCAAGAACATGTCTTTCAAATACCAAAGTTATCAGACATGTTTACAGAAACAATCTTTTCTTGAAAAACAGGAAAAATTGCCCTAAAAATACAAAATTGCAGATATCATCTTTATTTGGGGGATACATTTTTCACCTAATATATCAAAATTTGACCGGGTGTACAACATTGAAGATTTCATCATAATTTGAATGTCATATTGCATAATATCTTGAAATGTCATATATGTTATGTACATAAACACAAATGACTTCAAGTACAAAGAAATGATATCTGTTACTTATCTCTTATAAATATCATGCATTCTGCAATTTTCAGACAGTCAGTATGTCTGTAGACTGCAGAATGCATGAAACTTAAGTAACAGATTACTTTGTACAATGAAGTAATTTGTGTTATTATTTATAACACTTTGCTTGTAGCATCGAGCACTGTAATTTCCAACGAAGATATTGTGGGCCCTCATTTCATAGCCATTAAAATATTTGCCACTTTACTGTAATGAACAACTCTCAACCAATAAACCACATCACCTGTATTTTCTTTAGCTGTTATGGAATCTAATGGCGGCGGATTCCCCTCATTGGTACTGGTAGCTCTCATTTTCTCATCTGACATCCCATATTGCGCTGCCGTGGTTTCTTTAGTCTCTAAGCCTTTGACAGATATCCCAGGTTTCTCGGCTGTGGTTTCTTCAGTCTGTAGCCCTTCTTTGACTAACATTCCAGATTGCAATGCTGTGGTTCCTATAGTCTGTAGGACTTTGTCTGACATCCCAGGTTGCCCTTCAGTGGTTTCTATAGTCTCTAGGCCTTCGACTGACATCCCAGGTTCCACTTCTGTGGTTTCTTTAGTCTCTAGGGCTTTGACTGATATCCCAGGTTGCACTTGTGTGGCTTCCATAGTCTCTAGGCCTTTGACTGACATCCCAGGTTGCACTGGTGTAGTTTCTATAGTCTCTGGGTCTTTAACTGACATCCCAGGTTGCACCTCTGTGATTTCTATATTCTCTTTGTCTTTGACTGACATTTCAGATTGCACTGCTGTGGACTCCATTGTTTCTTTATGAGTTAAAGATATCCCATGTTGCATTGCTTTGACTGAAAAAGAATCGTTATATTTAGAGACAGACATCTGGGTCTGCACTGGTGTGCTTTCTACAGCTGCCACATCTTCTGTGACTGATATCCTGAGTTGCGTTGATTTTATTTCTAACGTTTCTGCATCTGTGACAGTCATCCTAGGATTCTCTGCAATGGTTTTTGTAGTCTTGATACCTTCTGTAACTGTCATTCCAGGTTTCACTGCTGTACTTTTTCTTATCTCCACATCTTCTGTCATTGACATCTCGGGCTGCACTGCTGAAATCTCTGTAGTCTTGATATCTTCTGTGACTGGCACCCCACTGTGCACTGCTGTAGATTCGGTAGTTTCCTTATCTTCTGACACTGATATCCCATGGTACACTGTTTCTTTTGTGGTTTCTTTTGTTTTTATTCCTTTTGTTACTGACATCGCTCGGTGTGTATCCTCACTTTGGTCAGTTCTTTTTTCCTTTTCTTTCCCAGTTCCTTTATATTTTCCTGAAATGTAATTTACATGCTGAAAATGTAATTTCAAAACCTAAAATTTGATGTCTAGTATAACATGTCTAAATGTCTACTGTACACTGTATTCAAGGACAGGCTCTTATATGGGTAAAATGTCTTATACTAGGATATGAAGTATAATTTGTTTAATGTAATGTTTACGGTCTTATTATTATTCGTTTTACGATGACGTTGAGACTTTGACCTAATCATCTTGCAGTGACTCCAAAAGTCAGACTCAAATATATTGGATCTGAAATGTATTTCATTAAAAATAAATTATCACACCTATCTAAGACACATTTGCAAGGCATTTCAGACATTTGTGAAAACATCACAGAGTTCCCAATATTCTTCAGTAAATTAGAAGATCACAGTGATGCCAATCGAACGGTAGATTTAAATGTGCCTTGCATACACTTGCTACATATGATCAAGTGAAAGTTACTACTAAATGCTAGAAAAGTTTTGAAGGGTTATCTAAACATTATATTTTTATGCATGGTTTCATTGGTGTGTTTTAAAGTTTTCCAATGGAATCTTTAGTAACTATACTAGCTTTTGCTATTTTATCACAAATATCAAATTGCTTTTTTATTGAGGTATATGTAAAAATATTGTCCCATATGTTATACCTCTGCCATACCTTAGGAGTTCCTATTTTATTCATTTAAACTTTCCTACATTAGCAAACCTTTCATCAAGATCTGAAAGATAATTCTTAACTATGAATCATGCATAATGGCAAACATTAAACCTTTGGCATTTTGTTGTTCTAAATTTGATTATGGTTCATATGCTGTTGGACTCTTTTGTATGATTATTTTGTCATGGCTCTTAGTTTCATTCATAGCATATATCAAGTAAAAGATAAAAATAGTTGTTCTTTAATAAATACTTTATGTTTATTAGCCTAAAGTGTACCTGATTTTATAGTCCTTTTCTCCTCTTTGAATACAGAAGCAAATTTTGCCAAGCTTTCTGTGACCACTTCGCTCTGACTGAAATCTTCTTTGAGTGTCCTTGCATGATCAAAAGCTTCAGTGTTGGAAATTAGACATCTTGATATTTTCTCGTCCATGCATGTCTTCTGACGTGTCATGACACAGAAATGGGTATGCATTGGAAAGTGCTTTTCAATCATACAAGCAATGTGTGAATCATCCTGGACTCTTGTTGGTAGACCAGCTGCCATTGCTTCTAAGCCTTCAAAACTGTAGTCAGTGTAGCATGATGGAGGAAGGCAGAGGTGAGACTGTTGAAGAACTCGTAACAATTTCTGTACTGAATAGGTTGGATAAAGTTTTGGCATGACATGAGCACTGTTAAGTTTTTCATTGAGATATCTTCTTGTTTTATTTACATCCTCCATGGAAATACCTTTAATCTTCCAGTCTGGGCATGGCTTATGAGATTCCTTCAACTTGTTAGCAACATTTCCAATAGATGCAGCTATTAACTTACACGTTTTTATGGCTTCTTGCGTTTCAAGCTGTCCATATGTCAATATACTGCAAGTTCCAGTGTCTGTTCCATTCACCACTTCACCATCAAAGTAAACTTGTCCAGGTTTTGGAAGAATCTCTTCATGTGGGATATCTGAAAGTTGTCTTCCATCGACTTTTGCTCTGTAGGCATTTTTAAAGTACTCATATATTTTAGGACCAATTGAAAACAGCATATCAGCTTCTCTTGCCATTTTCAACATATCTTCCTCTAATTCAGCCTCGTCGTCATCCATCTTGAAAAGACAGTTTTTCTCTGGGAAGGCATGGTTAATTAAGACTAGCTTGGCATCAGGGAACAGTGTCTCCTTGATATCTACAGCAGCCCATCCAGTTTTCGGAGCATAGCCAACCACATACTTGATGTTGTTGAGTTTTCCTAGCCCTGGATAATGGATTTCATGCTTCAGTAACCAGTCAACCTTTGGCGAATCTTTTTTCATAGGACCCCTCTCTTTCCGTTTCGAAGGAATCAAGGTAACTCCGCATTGTTTAGCATCTGTCTTCTGGTCTTCACTGAGTTCTAAATCTATTACAGTGGAATATGCAATGAGATGTTCACCAGCCTTGGCCTTCCTTACACAGAAATCATGGATTATAGTCCTGTGATAGTTTGTCAGTCCACAAGCATCCTTATTCCAAATGTCAAAAGTAAACAAGACCCCATTTGGCACAGGAGGAGATAGTTGGTGTAACTGAGCTTGAGGGAAAAGACTTTCATGGATTGCAGCTGCTGCATTCTTTGTCTTGGAAGAAAAGCTGACTACATGTTTTATATGCTTCAACTCCTTCAGCCCTGGGTAGTATCTGTCATGATTGACTAACCAGGTTGGTGCAGGTGGGTCTCCTTCAGGATCTGACCATTTGTCTCTTGTAGCTGGAATCAGAGTAACTCCAACACTCTCTGCATCTTTCTTCTGGTCTTCACTGACTTCAACATCAAGGACAGTACAGTAGAGTTTAGAAACTTCATCAGACTTCAGTGTGTTTTCACAGAAATCTTTAACCAGTGTTCTTGTTGGTTGTGATGTCAGGTCATCTGATGCTGTATTCCATGATGTTGATACAAGCAGTGCTTCAGAGAGTGTGTCTGCCATTGTCCCTAGAGGAAAAATAATGAGTTGACATGGTTTACAGGAGAAATATTTGTATTGTGATATTGTAGTATTGATATGACCAAAATTTGTGATCAGTGGTACACCTACATAATGATCAACAGAGCAGAATTTATGAAGTACGTGTTTCCTTCAACTCTTGAAATAGTTCATGAAATGACAATATTGCTAAGCTGCAGTAAAATTGTTTGATATATTTCATCAATGTCATTGTAGAAGTTGATACAGTAGTACTTTTCTTTTGTGTGTTTCAGGAAATAACCCTTTTGACAATGATGTTAGTAATCTGTTTTTGTATAAAATATGCTTACAAAACCGTAAGCCTGATTTACATGAATGCTATCATTTTAACAATCACCATAGTCCCATTTAAGTCCAAACTGATGTGTTTCCTGGTACACGTCACATTAGAATGAGCGGAGAGAGACATAAAAATTTATCAATTCATGTTTGGGAGACTATATACAAGCTGTCGTTGAATGTAGTGTTCATTTACAAAAACTATTATGATGATTGTTTGTCAACAATTGTTAGTTGAAATACTAATATTTTTATCACTCAAAGTAATGTTCCAGAGGATAAATAAATGACATTAAGCAATTTTATGAAAAGATTAACAAGACAAGATAAATGATAATATCAGGCCATCTTATTTGACGGTACTGTTTTTCAAATATCAAATTTAGTTGTAAGTTACCAGTTTTTTTACTGTCTTAAATGTTGTTATCACTTGACATGTACCAAAATTGACCGAGGTTTCAGAATGTGAGAGTATGCTATGTATTATCAGCTGCCTTTCATCAATAATTCCTGTACAATGTGTTCATATCCTTACAATGCAGTGATCTTCATCAGATAGATCACATTATGCAGAAATTGTAGAGAAAAATGTATTCAGAGAATTTCAAATGTGTGTATATTTGATAATTTTTCAATAGAGAAGTTATAGAAATGTCATGTTTAAAAATCTTTTGTAATTCACTTCACAAAATTGAACGAGGAATCCTCAAAACATCCTAAATAGTTTGCGTTTCGATGAACACATTGACCGGTATTGTAAACATTTGATACCTTTGTTGTTATGGTTTGGCAGAGTTTAAACTGACACAATTAGGCATCTAGAACTTTTGAACTTCCAAAGCAGATTAGTCCTTTGAAGCTCTGAGTAAGAAAAGAAAGCAAAAAGTTTACAATATTCCTGTCTTTGGTAAAATTTGACCTCAAAAGGTGTCTGTAATGTTGCTGTATTTGCTTAGAATATGTAGGTGTGCCACACCTAAGTCACATGATTTATAACAAACTGATTGTGTTGCTGCTCTATTGAAACGTAAAACAAAAGGGTCCATAAGTTCAGTCTATGCTGACCTTTACCTGTCATGCATTGTGTACCATTTTGCTCACAACATATAGGTGTGTTTGCATTACCAGTCACATGATTGCCATTCTGCATAGAAACAGTAAAAATTGGTTTCAGGTTCAGTTTTTTCGGACTTTTGGCTGCCATGGTACTTGTGTACTGACACGTCAACTCATAAGTCTTAGTTACTCATAGAATGAACACCTACATGAACCAGTTCAACAGTAGCTATAATGTTTATCTACAGCCTTGTGTAGTTGGCAAAATCATCACGTTGCAAAAATTAATTCTTAGCAAATTGTTCAAGACAAAGTTACATGGCTCAGAGCCACTATAGTGCATATTCTTACGACAAGGAGTCACCTGTGAAATTTAAACGGCATATAAATTTTGGACACCATTCTACCTAATCACAGGGTAATGCTTGGCAATCTTCCAAGGGTTCCACAGTTTTGGTGACGGTATATGATTTGCATCAGTGGCAACTTGACATTTTCAATAGTAACAGATATATTGGGAACACATTAAGAAATTATTTCAAAATTAAGTATTCTTAAAAATCTAGTACTCTTATTTGTTAAGATTTAATAGAATTAGTGATTAATACTGAGTGGTTTATAAATGTGACATAAGATTCGAATGTGTAACTTTAAAATTTTCACCACACCTTTCAAATTATGTGCAATCTTGTAAAATTCAGCTGAACATTCATTTAAGAACAGAAAGATCAGCTGATTTTTTCCTAGAAACTATAAGAAAATTCCAATAAATATATCCTATAGTACATGAAAACCCCCATGATTTTTAGCTTATGTATATGTAAGGCTAGATTATTATTAAGAAGTATTGCATTTGCGATTAAACCATTTTGTTTAGATTAATTTTGAAATCATGTTTATCATGGTTTTACATATTCACGCAAATTTTCACATTTACATCATCAATTTTTATTTATATTATGATATACTATACCAGAACATTTGCAATAATTTTGATGTGAGAAAAAAACGAGTATAGAAATGAGGAAGTCTTAATCCTTTTTCAACCATGATTTATTGTATCAAACGGTGATCTGTTTACAGGACACATGGGTGAGCAGGTCAAGCTGAAAACCGCCATGCCCGAATACATTCATCACACGTACACAGCACTCCATTCACTTGAATACATTCACACAAAACAAGTTTAGTCCCTTTGTTGATGGAGTTTAGTTTAGAACTTCTTTGTCGCCTTTACCATCACTTTACCAATGAAAATACTCCTTTAGAACCTACTTTTACTCAAATATCATAAACAACTAAAATAATGATATCATCTGTAGTCTACATATGAAAACTACTACTAATTTTTACAGTGAAACAAATCATTAAGAACTCTAATCATTGGTGCTCAATCAGGTCTAGTCAACAACTCAACTAGCCGATGAATACCTGGAGTCAACTAGGCCTACTGCAAAAGTGAAAGGTGTTTTGAAAGCTATTATATGGCACGCCATAGGCACAGCAGATTCTTATATTTTGCTGAGTTGTTTTTAGGAAAGCTAAGACATCTGTTGATCAGTTCATGGAGGTAGCAAATAAAAAAACAACGCGATTTTGTAATTAGATGATGGGCATAATGCACATACTGCAACAGTTTAGAGATAGTCATAGGTATTTGACAATTACCGATAAAATGCAGGGTTCCACAAAACCTTTTGCACACTAGCCCGGGTCTAGTAAATTTCCAGTACTAATAAAAATGTCAGATGGTAGTCAGACAAAACAGTGATTTTTGATAGGTACTTATGTATAGGCATAAAAATAAACGCAAGTTTACAGTAATATTTTTCAGAAGCATAACTTTGAAGCATGTGACTAATGTGTCGAACTTCTTTAATATCACATCAATAGATGTCAAATACTTATTTTGTTAAAAATATATCAAAATAATTGCAGGTTGAACAACAATTTATTCAAATGACAATACTCATCCTTACTCTGATCGCAATCTCCTGGGAAGTAGTTTGGATTGTTGCTATGGTTACTAGAATTATATTGTCAAGATGCCAAAGTGACATATTTTTCTAAGTACTATATTCATAATCAATTTTAAAAATGATACCATTGATCAAATATAATCTGATGTTGAAGATAAGATGGCTTTGATAACTGCTGTTTTTTGTATATTTTATGGGCATGTAGTTACATAACTTTGAAAATAATCTGCATCCGTCTTAAAACTGTTTTTTTTACTCAGATCTCAGTTTACGCATAAACATTTTACATTTGTCTGTCATTAACTTATTACTTGCAAGAAATCAAACTGACATTTATTTTTTATTGAAAAAAAAGAAATAAACAGTAAAAACACTGTTAAAAATGTTTCTCAAATTCTTCTTTGGTATAATGGCATTGTGCAACTTCTACTTCTTTCAACATCAAGCAAATATCAGGATAGAGACAATAGATTACTGTACTTCCAGAGTGAGTCCCACTTAGAGTTATTGTGAAATTCAAATATGAATATAGTAATAAAATGTTGCTAAGTTTGTGCCATCTTAATGCAAAGAAATGATACAGGGACTACAGTTTTACAGATAATCCTGTGGTGATAGCATGCCCACAATTCTGTCAGTTTTCACCTTAAATATACAAGTCATTAACTGTATTTATTTGCTAAATATCTTCATGACTCTGTGTGGGTGTAAAAACTGATGCATTAATTGCATCCAGCTTTTTTGCTGTATGATTGCTAGGATCACTTGAAATTTATCAAAATTTCTACTGCTAACCCAGGTTTCAGAATGACAAAGGACATTATTTATTATTTGCGGTCTCTCATGAAATATTATATTTTTGTACAATATGTCCACTTGTAACCACAAAAATTTTTTATCAGACATATATCACACTATGTAGAATACAGAAAGACATGTTGCAGAGTGAATTTCAAATGTGTGTATAAGTGAAAAGTTGTTTAACAGGAAGTGGTGAAAATCCGATATTTAAAAATAAAACGACATTCTTTTTTAGCTCCGCTGTCAGCGACGCGGAGCTTATCAAATAGGTTGATTTTCCGTCGTCGTCCGTCGTCGTCCGTCGTCGTCGTGGTCGTCGTCCGTCGTCGTCCGTCGTCGTCCGTCAACAATTGCCTTCTCCTCTGAAACTGCAAGTCCAATTGCTTTGAAATTTTATATGCACTTCACTTTGGGTAACCTCACTTCAGTTTGTTCAAATCGTGGTGAAATTTGCATATTTGTATTTTTGGGGCATTTTTTTGTGTTTTTGGTAAAAAAATCTTCTCTGAAACCGCTTGTCCGATTGCTTTGAAATTTGATATGCAGTTTACTTAGGGTGACTTCAGTCAGATTTGTTCAAATCGTGGTGAAATTTGCATATTTGTATTTTTAAGGCAATTTTTGTTGTTTTTGGTAAAAAAAATCTTTAAAAATCTTCTTCTTCAAAACTACCTGTCAGATAGCTTTGATATTTGGTACATATGTCCCTAGGGATGATCTATTTCAGATTTGTTCAAATTGTGCAGAAATATGCAAATTTGCATTTTTAAGGCAATTTTTGCCATTTTTGGTCAAAAAATATATTTCTCAAAAAGTACTGGTCTGATAGTTTTGAAATTCTTTATACAGCTTTCTATAGATGAACTAAGTAATATATATTGAAATTATGATGAAATCTGTAATTTTGTATTTTTGGGGCAATTTTTGCCATTTTTGGTCAAAAAATGTGTATTTCCAAAACTACTCATCTGATAGCTTTGCAATTTTGTATACACATTCCTACAGATCACCTTCATGATATTTATTGAAATTATGATGAAATCTGCAATTTCGTAATTTTGGGCAATTTTTGCCATTTTTGGTCAAAAAATGTGTTTCTCAAAAAGTACTCATATGATAGCTTTGAAATTTGGTATACAGGTTTCTATAGATGAATTAAATGATATTTATTGAAATTATGATGAAATCTGCAATTTTGAATTTTTTGGGCAATTTTAGCCATTTTTGGTCAAAACATATGTTTCTCAAAAAATACTGGTCTTACAGCTTTGAAATTTGGTATACAGGTTTCTATAGATGAACTAAATTTGATCTTTTGAAATTATGATGAAATCTGCAATTTTTTTGGGGGGGGCCAATTGTTGCCATTTTTGGTCAGAAAAATTTATTCTCAAAAAACTACTCATCAGATAGCTTTGGTTGACATGTTCTTAGGGATGATCCGATTGTGATGTATTCAAAGTATGATGAAATCTTCAATTTTGTATTTTTGCAGCTATTTTAGCCACTTTTTTCTGGCCACTGCATTGAGCTATCAAAGATTTCCACCTTCTTCATCAACATGTGTCAAAAATAGTTATTCTCTACATAAACACAGCGGAGCTATATCGGCCGCTAGGTCGCTTGTTTATGAAAATTCAACAAGGAAGCCCCATGAAAAATTTGACACACATAGTAAACATATAATACTGGATAGAGAAACCAATAGCGTACCTTAGTTGTTATGGCTTTGAAGTTTCCAATGACTTAAATAGCGTCTAGATCTGCTGGAGGTCCAATGCAGATTGGTCAGTGAAGCTCTGAGTAAAAGAATTGTAAAGTTTACAAGTATCCCTGGCTGTGGTAAAATTCCCCTAAAAATGTGTCTAGAATGTTGCTGCGCTTGCGCAGTATGTATGTAAAACTGAAATCACATGATTTACAACAAACCTATTGTGCTACGCTGTGGAAACAGTAAAGAAATGGGTCAAGAGTTCAGTATTTGTTGACCTTTGCCTGTCATACGATTTAACAGTTTAGCCACAAGTATAGCATTTATGTCATTGACAACTTGATATTTTCAATATTAAAACTTGATATATTCAATTTAAAACTCTGTATTCTGACAAATGTAGTACTCCTATTTGTGTAGGTTGAATATCATGAGGGATATATATATATATATATATATATATATATATATATATATATATAATATATATATATATATATATATATATATATACCCCGGTATATATGTATGTATGTATTTATGTATGTATGTACCGGTATGTAAGTATGTATGTATGTATTAATGTATGTATGTATGTATGTATGTATGTATACAACTGATTACTAAGGACTACTTACATTTATGATCCAATCATTCTCTTCAGATTCATTTTTAACTGTGTTTATAACGGTTTTACAACATTTTCAAGTGAAAGTTTTCTTCGCTGCCATTTTTCCATATTGATGTGCTCTTCAATTTTTGTACACACTGCGATAATATCATGTGCTCTGAAAACTAAGCACGATATGCAATAATTTTATAGCTAGAACTAAAGTTGCAAGTGAGGAAGTCTTAATCCTTTCACAACCATATTTTTGACCAAAACCCACTGTGTTCATTAGTGATCTGTTTACATGCAATTGTGTTAAACAGGTCACCTGTAAACCGCACTGCCCAAATACATTAATCACCTGTATACAGGTCTACATTCACTTGAATACATTCATACACAACAGGTTAAGTATGGTCTCTGAAAACTCAACACCCATTGTGAGAAGAAAAACTGTAAAATAAGGAAGTCTTAATCCTTACACACCCATGGTTTCGGTCAAAACCCAATATATTCAATAGTGATCTGTTTACAGGACACTGGGGTGAACAGGTCAACCTGTAAACCGCCATTCCCAAATACATTCATCACACGTACAGCACTACATTCACTTGAATGCATTCACAAACAACAGGTTAAATATAGACTATGTCCCCATTGTGGTTCAGAACTTTCCTTCTAGCCTTTAACATAACTTGATTCAAGTAAAAATACTCCTTTCCGTTTGCACCTAATTCAATATGATGTGGAACTAAAATAATGATATCATTTATAGCCTAGCCATGGAAGCTATCATTAATGTTTACAGCAAAACTTGGTTAATTATTTTCATCATCGATATTTAGTCAGTTAAGTCACTGACTCAGCTGGCTGAATACCTCAAGTATCCATGGCATGCTGCCGAAATGACTTAAACTTTACTGCCGAAATGAAAGGAAGGCATTTTGAAAATATGTGTACGGTAGCTATACAGAAGATAATTATTTTTGCTGAGTGATATTTTAGTATATGTTGAGAATGTTTCAGGGAATGTGAAGACATTTGTTGATCAGTCCATGGAGGCAAAAAACAGACGATTTAACATGATTCTAAAGCGTTGATGGTAGACTTAGATCAATACACATACTGCAACAGTTTATGGATGAGTCACATGAAATTTAGTGATCAATGATATAATTCAGGGTTTGGCATAACAAAGCTTTGGTCAACGATCCCAGGTCCAGTACATTTTAAGGACCATTAAAAATGTTCAATGGTAGTCAGACAAAATAATGAGTTTTGATAGGTATTTAGGGATGACACAACAAATAAACTTTACACTAATATTTTTCAAATGCATATGTTTGAAGCTTGTGAGTAATGTGTTAAAATGTCATTTAATATCACATCAATAGACGCCAAATTCTTATTCTGTTGAAAATATAACAAATTAATGGTTAAACAACTACTTATTCTGAAAATAACATTACTCATCCCTGTTGTGACTTGATTCTCCCGGCAACTATGGGTGGATGGTTGCTATGGTTACTTGAATAATGTTGTCGAGCTGCTAAAGGGATATATTTTTCAAAGTGCCGAATTCAGGATCAATAATGAAAATTACAACATGATCAAATACAATCTAATACAGAAGATGGCACTGATAAAATGTCTATATTTTGTGTGCATGTAGTTACATGCCCTTACAAAATAGACTCTATAGAAATATGTAAAGTTCTGTACTATTATATGTGTATCTATAGAAGATCTATGGAAGTTTATAAAGTCCTGGCATCACTTTCTATATATGGAATATACGGTACTATAGAAATTGAAAATATTCTAAAGAATTCTGCAATTCGAAGTTTATATAACATTTTTCGTAAACGATGGTGCCTTTGGATTGACACCCCCGAAATTATGACCCAACGGACTGTCTGTATATATATAAGGACTATCTCTACAAACATGATTATTTTGTCTATTTTTCCTCGACCATGTGTCGAAGAGATATTAGTGGTGAGGTTTATGATTGCAGTTATGGTTAGCAGTCCAAACTTTTTAAAAATAATCTCCAAGATGCCTCTACACGAGCTCATACCTTTACCCATGTACCTTACCCTAACCCTTACCCAAACCAGGAATGCCCTGGGACGTGTGATATGTAGACTTTCTTTGCTTAAAACAGGTTCAACTAAGGTGGTGGATGCAATTATTCTTCAAATTGGAGAGATTTTAAGTATGCACAGCTCAGCCGACAAATATCATAATAAATTATTGATTTTCTTGTGCTCTAATTTGCTTTCTCAAAAAAAGACTATATTGTGGCTTAAAAACCTGGAAAAACACCTCATTATTTATTTCAGCTTTCAATGACTTCAAATTGTCAAATACAAGCTGTTCAGTGATTGGTTGGTGAAGAACATTTTGTTTAATTAGTTATTGACTGCCAATAAAATGGTCTGGAGTTCATTCCATTTCCATGTCACTTGCTAATGTACTTTTATCGGAATCTGGGTGAGAACAGGCATAACAGACCTGAAAAGAGGATTCAGAAATACAAATTTGATGTTCACAAACAAATTGCAGTAAAAATAGAAATAAGATATGTACTTTAGATTTCTTCTTAAAACTCAAAGTGAGTTGCCAAGGGGAGGTCATGATTTGGTTCCAAGTGTCTCATGCATTGCTCACACGATCAATTTTAGCCAATTGCGATTTCATGATGAATGTTTGCAATGATCATATGACCACCGTGAACCAATTATTAAACTTGTTGGCATTTTTGTTGAACCGCTGCAATAGCTTCTAATCAAATTAAATAATGTAACCAAATTCAGACATTAGAACTATATGAAACAATCATTTTGCTGTCGAGTTTCATTATAGTGATACAGTTGACTATACCGGGTACATAGCATATTCCTGGTATTTTCCAGTTTAGAAAGTGACGTTCACAGACCACATATTACATTTCAAGTAATCATTACCTGCATACCTAACAAAGACTGGGCAAAATCTTACGTATGAAAACAATTGGAATTTCTAAGCCTCCTACTGCTTCATGAAACAACAGTTTACCGAACCCCTTTTTACCGAATTTGTAAAGTTGTCTAGTTTGAGTCCAGCAGACTTCAGCATTTCATAACCTTTATAGACCAACCTGTATGTCTTCCCAACACTCTCTGCAGTGTTTCAAAACCTTTATCCACCCACCTGTATGTCTTCCCAACACTCTCTGCAGTGTTTCATAACTTTTATCCACCCACCTGTATGTCTTCACAACACTCGACTCCGCGTGCAATGCTTCATAACTTTTATCCACCCACCTGTATGTCTTCCCAACACTCTCTGCAGTAGGCCATGTTACAGTTCTCAGATTCACAGTGATGTGTGTTGGCATCCTCTCTTTCCTTACAGATCAGACAGCGTTTCTTGCCAAGTCCAAGCAAAGCCAACAACAACACAGCTTTGGAAAACTGTATCTGAGTGATGTCAGTATGCTGTGATCAGCCTGGATTGAAATCTTGAGAAATTTAAATTGTGTATCTCAGTTAGCTATTATATATTTTCGATATTTTTGAACTGTCTTACCATATTGCTCGAGTGTGTTGTTGAGAAATAAAGTAAATAAAGTAAAGTAATCAAAATTGTACAATTGCCTTCTACCATATACTGCACGATTGGCCTTAGGATGATATCTTATCACAGTTTTCCACATTATTTCTTTGACAAAATCAAATAAAGTTTTCCCAATGGCTTTGAAAGATCACCTTAGGGGTCAAAGTTCAAGGGTGAGTTTGTTACCTGTATATCTTTGAGGACATCTGAAAAGGGTTGATGCATTAGTTCGTAGAGTAATTTACTGTTGTTGTAGGTCAGTGATGCAGTACAGCTGATGGACCGTGAAAGCTCCCTGGCGTTGGTGAATATGTTTGTGACAGGACCTTACATAAACAAAGGGAATATTTTGATGAAAACTGTAAATCTCATTATGACAACCAGAGGAGATCAACGATAAAAATGATGATAACATGTAACGATGATGATGATGATGATGATGATGATGATGATAGCGAATATGAGACTGTTCATCATAGTCATCACAAATGAATGACGAAAAACAATCCTGATACGGCGACGATGATGTTGCTGCTGCTGCTTCGGATTATGATGTTGATGAAGGTGATCGTGATGATAACAGTTTGTTATAGTCGATATCATCTGACACAACTTGCTGATGACAGCGATGTAAATATTAACTATTCAGCCAGAGGGATTATAATGGGATTTTTATTATTAATGCTGTAGAATAATAACAGCTCATCGGCGTGCTTGAAAACAGATTTAAAAAAAAACTTACTGCAAACTAGTTTTGTTGTTAAGCTTCTACCATTTGAAGAAACTCAATGATTAGCATCGTATCCTGAAAAATCAACTAAAATTTTATTGCGTAGAAAAAGAAGATTTCTCGCCGTGAGATAGGAGCTGAGAAACGAACTATCTTAATGAACACTGACCTACACCAACCGCTGAACCAAAACAGAACCCAAGCACTGTTTTTATTAATCTGTACTCATCAGCCTTGCTCCATAACAACTTCTCTAAACGAGGTAAATGACGCCGCAATACAAACCTTTCCAAAATAAATAAATAAACTTTAACATCTCTTTGCCATTAATTGACATCTCTATTTCAAGAACCGCAGTTATGCTTTGTGATATTATTACTGGGTTACTTATATAAGAAATTAACCGAAGGTGAACACGCTTATACTATTTTGGCGCATTGCAGCATATTTTTCATTCAGTTTAAAATCTGATATTGTCGGAGGAAGGCAAAACGTATCAAATCGTGACTTGTTGTTTTGCTTTGACCGGATTTTCAGCGCTAAGCATTCAAACTCTCACTTAGCATTTTTCGCATATCTATACTTTGATTTGCGAACTTCAGAATGCAATGAAAATACGCTTTAGTAAAAGTATGTCATATTTAAAGCCAATCACCCGGCATGTCTACGGCCGCCAAATAACGTAAACTTAGCGTGAAATAACATGACATAAATTCAAAGTTCATGAGAAGAAATGACATAAACGATATGAAGCGGGAAATGCAAAACGGCACTGTATGTCTACCTACAGATCTATCAGAGAACGTGTAGAAATGGAATTGTCGAGAGTATTGGTCAGAATAAGTCAAAATTTGTGACGATAAAACACATATGAAAGTCAGTGTTAAAAGGTCGAACTTGGACATTACCTGTCGAACACTTCTGTGAACAAACTGCCCAACATTTCATTTCTCTGAGATTTCTGCAGCATAAAAGTTGAAAGTTACAGAAGAACTATCAGTGATGCGTGGTTCTTCTTGTTAATATTATATAGGGCTCAGCCTTGGTGTCGCGCCAGGAGTTATTAAAGATTGGCAATGTTATTTGTATTGATTCATGATAAACTGTAATTGTTACTTCATAAACGTTTATATGACAACTACCGGTATGCCCAGTTTCCCTCTGATGAAAGCAGTTCACGTACGTACATGACGTCAAACCCTGCAGCAGGGCAGGTATAGATTTTCTGTAGCGTGTAAAATTTGGACAAAAATTGGCAATTTTTACAATGATAACAGCCTATTGCGATAAACAAGGGACGTATTATGCAATCTTTATCATTGCAATGGTAACCGCACTGCCCACCTTCCACTTGCAAGCTGAAAACTACATGTATAGCGTTCCGTCTAAAAACTGGCAATTTTTGAATCTAATTATTGACACAGGGGCGCTCTTCTATAATTCAATACCAGCATTCTTTGCGCATGCCCCCGACAGTTTTCTCCCTTTATCTATATTAACGATATTTTGTATCAGCGACAAGGTGCATAATAACATTTACTGGCTAATAAAAGAGGTATATTTTATAAAAGGCATGTTATATAATAGTAATTTGTTTCGTTTTTGTTTATTTACGAGTACTCAAAAAAAAACATGGCGGCGCCCATGAAAGAAGGGTACACTTCCGGTTACTCGCATAGTATATTATGAATAAGCGCATGCGTAGTCAGTAAGCCGCTGGCGCGACTATAAATGACACAAACACACGAACCGCGAACGTAAATCAAGATGGAATTCAACGCGTTCTACAGTGTGCGTCACGACTGGTTGCCAGGTAATGCGCGCAACCATAGAACTCTTTAAAGACGCGCAAAGATCATTGGAATTCCGTTGAACCATGATGTGCAAATCGAATTATTTTATCTCAGCAATGTCATGCTATATTTTTGAATAATAAAATAACAGAGCAAACAGTGACACTGGTTCTGACAGGTGTACATGACATTGTGTCCACTGTCGTAAGTTCTGTCGCAATATCCTTAACTTTGCCCGCACACTCTATATGCCCATATGCTTTGACACCTGTACTCTAACACAATATCAGTTTGCCTCCAGATCTGCAGAGATGCCTCAACTCCTACACAGATTACCGTAAAGTGGTAAGATCCGCTGTTTTAGTCTCGTGTCCCTTTTCTGTTTGTGCGGAGCGAAATAGCGATGAAAAACTACCTAGTGTTTTTCTGTAAAACTCGCTGTTAAAACTGGACAGCAAATGAGAAGTTAATGGCATTGATAGTCTGAACGAACTGTGTATTTGGCGTACCGCGTATCTCAAACCTACTCGATGGGGAAAAAGTCAGGATTAAAATAGATAAATCGCGACTAGACCTTACAACATAATGATTCCTTCGATGGATTCTGTTGAATTTCGAAAAAATTCCCATAGTGAAAAGTTTCACCGCTTCATGAGGAGTTATTCTCTATAGGTATTGATTCACTATATTCTTCGAGATTTAATTGTTACATAAAGGCCGAGTTACACAAGGCAACTCGCCGAGCAACACGACAAGCAACGCGGTAGGCAACGCATCAAGCGACGCGATTTGTCGCTAGTTTCCTTGCAAAAGATTATGGTGCGCATGCTTGAAGAGCAGATTGTGTTTCGTGGCGGCCCATTATCAAAACGTTCTCCAGACCGTGGCAAACTGCAATATGACTCGACCACAAAAATAGTAATATTTCAAATCGTCGAATTAAAAGAAACTCCTACTAAATAATTTACATCGGATTAATGAAGGATATTTTCGAAAAACCTTAGAGATGTGCCGTGATAATCAACATATAAAAACTCCATCTAAATAATTGTACAGCTAGAATTATTTCGAATATTCTAATAGAGACATGATTGTCATGAGGAGTTGGCTTCACGGGCATGCTTGATTGGTAACATAGGGTATATAAGAACAGAATTAACAGAAGTAGGTTGGTGCGATTGAAATATTAACTGGTTGCCTTGAAAATGGTGACTCTCCTCCAAACTTGCATACGAAATTGTGGCCTTCCTCTAAATTCATGAACCTCCCGTCTTGATTTTCATACCACAACATATATAAAAGTGATAATTATTATTTTGTAAGCATTAAAATGTTTCAATATTAACGGGAAAATGGTTTTTCCCCCACTAGGACCATTATGGACGAAAGAAAACTTTGTATGAAATAACATACAATGCGAAGCCGAGTAAACTCTGGAGTGAAAACTTTACTTGAGTCCATTATGGTCCTGGAGGGGTACACTATTTTCGGTAAATAGTTTAAGGTTTTACCTGGGGAATTTTTAAAACATCTGAGACCACAATACGAGACATTTTGGTATTTTATCAGTAATTATCCGGGGAATAACGTCACAAAATTCTCCGTATTGACAAAGCTGTGATTTTATTTTATATAAACATAAAATTTTACAGCACAGTGAAACAGCAATAAGCTCAAATCGGAATGAGAAATTTCAAAATCAACTTTTCCGCGACGCTGAAAAAAGGCTGGCTTGATGAGGAGGGTGGTCACGCCGGCCGCGGCCGTAGAAACTTGAAAATTTGGCTATTGAAATGGTGTCATTTTGTGGCACTTTCGGTGAATTTCAGACATGTAAAAGCCATGAATATGAACTTACCGTATTAGCTGTTCTGCGACACAAAAAGGGATGGATACTTTGTGACAGATCATGGTGCGATGCAACCGTGCAGTGTTTAGGGACGGCTGGGTGTCGTCAAATGCGTTCAATGACATAAATATCAGTCGGGATCGATTAAAGCCCGTCCTGGAATATTCGTATCAGTCATCAGTAATGCACCAAATAACGACATATTTTTTAAATAAATAAAAGAAATAACTTAGATATTTTGAGGTTTGCCAAAAGTTCTTATGAACACGTAACCCGAAGTGACAAACGTGTGAATGATGGCATATTTTATTCTGGGAAACTTGGAAATACACTCCGAATAAATTTTAATTAAAAAAATATAAATAATATAAATATAAGGACAACAGAGAGTATAGATGTCTCCTTAGTAGCAATTCTTATTCAGCAGTTGATCTAATATTGAAGCGGTTATTCACTAGTTTACCGAAGACTGAAGTAGAATTGATAGAGAGGGTCGATATTGTTTGACATTGTCTATAGATTCATTGACTTATTGACATATTGATTGGTTGATTTTTTTACAGTTTATAGTATATTTTCTGTTCGAGTTTTGGAAATTTATATGTACTAACAAGTTACAATCGATGAGCGTATACAGACTCACTGTTCTGCGCATGAGTAGAGGGGTCAAAGGTTTCTTCAGGCGACGCGACGCAGCGCGCGCAGTGTATACACGGGGCAACTCGTCTAAGCGACGGGCGACGAGTCGCCTGAAAAAGTGACATGTCGGTTTTCCGGGCGACGTCGCCTGACCCCCTCGGGTGACGCGACGATATCATACAAACGAAGCAACACGGCGGGCAACTCGCGTTGCCTACCGCGTTGCTCGTCGCGTTGATCAACGGGTTGCCTCGTGTAACTCGGCCTTAAAAATACAATCGATACATGCAATTGATCTCTTTAAATTTAAGAGGGAAAACTATTTCCTTTATTGCTTACTTGGCGTAGATAGATAACAAAGTCTGAATCATCTCGTTCGAATGCATTTTGTGCTCTTTTATCGTGAGGTTTCAGTTACATTTTTCAACGAAGACGTCAAACGAGGTCGTTGAGGTGAATTATTCGTCGCAACTATTCCTTATACAAACAAACAAACAAATCATAAATCACGAAATTTCAAATCCTGAAATTCAAGGCTTTGTCTGGCCATATTGTCTTTCCCGGTACAATTAAAATGTTTAAAAATTTGTCAATTTAATGGTTTTTCAACGTCAGATTTTATTCTTCTTCTTTTGTTCAAACAAACAGCAAACAAAAACGAGACTTTTTAAAGAATATTTCAGGGAATATAGTATCACATGACAATTTAAGTGACCGAAATGTGGGTTATAAACTTCTTTCTCGGTGTTAATCATTTCTGATAATATACAAAATGAAAGTATTTAAACTTCACGATTAAAGGATTTAAAAAACTCATTTTAATAAACGAAACCCCACTTAAAAACGACAAAAATCAAAAACACACGCAGTTTTCCGCATATATTGTGAATTAATTCAAGTGACAATGAAATAAAGAATTTAAATAATGATGTGGGTGAACAGAACAACACGTTCGGACTCAAAAAGTCATGTCGAAATGGCGTTCAAGCTCATCAACACTTTTTTTGTATCTTATGTCTGGTTTTATTGTTGACAATTCCATGTCATTGAAATGGACTGTCGTTAATTTGTAAACAATAACATTGCATACTGTAATATGTACTTATTTCTTGAATAAAAATGAATTGTCAAAAGTTAGAAATCTTCTTCATTGAAACATTGTAGTTCATTGGCGATAAAAGCACGGTATGACTATCAGGGAAAATAAATTTATGTTGATAATGACTTTTAAGCGACAGTAGTCAGAATATTTAAGCAACCCTGCCGCAGTCGGATATACACGAGATTTCGGTATAATGTGCTCAATATAAGCGAGTGCTATACGGAGCGAATTGTACAAAAAAAATCGAGTGAATACCAGACTGCGGCGGGAATTTGCTATTATATTACATCAACTTGTGTGCTTTTTTGTCTTACTTCAGTATTTTCGTCACTTTAGGCCCAAATGCAGAAAATGTCTGAAAGATCTAAAGTCGGAAATTCAGCGTGCAACACCGTGCATTTTACAAGTTTGGATTGCCTTGACAACACACGCATACGGTATCCTGCGTACAATACGATAACATATGCCTTACATTCATCAACATTGTAACGCAAACACTATACTTGGTTAAACTACTTGTTACACAAAAAAACGGGTCAGGAGTTCACATCAAAGAAAAAAGTAAATTTACATAAGGACAATAGTCCTGGCTTTTTTGGCACACTAAAATAGATAAGCTCATTTTGTACCGTATGCGTCGACCGTCACAACATTCATATTCGGTAAAGTGTGGTACAGGAGCTATATTTGATAGATAATTTAATTGTACCAGAAAACAAGCACTTTTGAAATAATCCAGACGTGGGATGACTGCAACTGTGATGAACAGTTGTGCAGAGTGTATTGCCCGATTCAGCGAGAGCTGACGCTGACACTGCTCGTTGCATTTGATGTCAAATATCGTCGCAGTCGTCATGAGTCATCCCATTGTTATTTTGAAATTCTTGATCTACATCTTTGGAACACCCTGGTCACAGAATGTATGCAGATATGGTAGAATTTTTTGAGAAGTGCTCCAGACATATGGTACAGCACAAGAATCTTTACTTATTTTTCAAGAGATTTAGTTTCGGGAGTAGTAGCCATTTTTACGCTTAGTTAAAAGTTTTGCTCCCTGTGCTGCTGAATATTGACACAATCCCTTCCATTCTCACAGTGTAACAAGGAACACCATGTACAGGTTGCAGGAAAATTCATTGTAAGCTAGATGGCTCTACAAGGCCAACTCGTCGGAGCCTGGGACAAGGGTGACTGCTTGTGAATACAGCCATGCTCTTAATGTCACAGGTCATCTTTTGGTCTACAATGTCCAGCAAGCATTTCCATTCAGGCTACAAGAAAGGTATGATAGGTCAAAGATCAAGAGATTGCAAATTCTTTTCAAAGCCTCCTAGTGACTATCTATGTCTGTAACCACTGTTAAGGTAGTACGGGCCTCTAAAGTGAAAGACTTGAATGTTTGCTCAAACTCGGCCCAATAAAACTTACAACCATTCACATACCGAATCAAGAATAAAAATCAGGGTCACCGAGCAAACTTTGGTATTACAGAAACTAATCGCCTTACATTTACCAACATTTGAAATTCAAAAAGGCCGCCATCCATGTGTTAATTATAGGGAAAATGATAATTGTCGATTTTCAAAAAAATTCAGATAGTGGCGATTTTTCTTACTCCAAGACACTTAAAACTAGCCTTACAAAGCAGAAAAGAATCGTAAAAATTGGAGAGTATGGTATCTTTCCCCGAGGCGAAGTCTACCTAAAGCATGTCGGTTGCTTATTGTTTTCGACCCAGTTATCAGTACAATTACCACCAGACGCTAGCCGCTCAACAAGTGTTTTTCTGGGGATAATATACACCCTTGCTGATACGTTAACATGGGCAGCAAGTTTATTAAGAAGGGACACATACCATACAGTCTATGACCTCTCCTCTGTAACGGTAAACCGGTAATCTAAACAACACGTTGTAGGTTTTGAAGCGTGCTGTATACAGTGGCCGTTTATAGGTCCTATGGACAACACATGGTATAGCATGCACATTCTGTTGTTAGTGATAGCATCAGTAAAGTCGTCAGGCCGGTATAATGCACGGTATTTTAGACAAATATTTTCTACAGGCCTAAACTAAAATGTCGGTGGGGGGGGGGGGGGGTACAGAGGAAATTCCTTTGTCTAAAGTCTCGCGGCAATAACATCGTTGTGTAATTGATGGTCAGTTTATTCTTCGTGGGTGGGTGGTGGATTATTTGAAGTCATTCCTGGCGAGAAAAGTCAAATCACCCTCACACTTGTCCTTCTGGACACTTCTGTTTTAGGGAACCTCTGTAATCAGGTCATCTCTATAATCAGGACACCAATATAATCAGAAGCACATCTGCATTGTAAGGACACCTCTGTAATGAGGATGTTTCTGTTTCCAGCAAAATTATAAAAAGGTTTAAAGGTCGGGGACTACATCAGGGATCAAGTTTGTTCTAGTCTGTAAAGTAATATAGAGGTGTCAATAGCCTTTTGTTTTCCATTGAAATTGTAATCTAGTAAATGAATTTCCTGGCAGGACAATCTGACGTTAAACCCGCACCTTAAATTGAATTGAACCTTTCTGTAAAGGACACTTCTCTGTTGAACAAATCCTGAGATATTTGTGTTAAAGAGTTTAAAGGGGGACAAATATACAGAAGTTTAGTGTAGTACCAGTGCCAGAAGATTTTTACTGACATCTTGGTTGAAATCACTCAAAATGTCATAGAATACTTGTGTGGGTAAAATTTAAAAGTAAAATCTTCGTGTAGTTCATAATATATCTATTAAAATAAGAGTAACATTTATGTAATGGATACAGTTAGTACAAGACAAAATCGTTTTCGCACACTTACCAAACAATGAGATTTGCAGTATACACCATTGTAGCACTGACACAAGGCTTTGTAAAGTTTGCAACGTTAATGTCTGCTGGCGACTTTAATAATTGCAATTTACATTTGTTGTGAACATCTGTACAACAGAGATCCAGCAACAATAAAATAGCTGAGTGGCTGATATTGATTAGATTTCTATGTCATGTCGGTGATTTTGAAATAAGTGTATGTTTTAAGTAAGAGAAGACCTCACAAACCATTGTTTTGTTTATTCATATATATAATTTTGTTATTAATGTTACAGCTGCTTCCAGTTTGTAAATTGACACCAGCCCACTGCCAATTGGAGAGCACAGATTTTTTAGAATCCAGCCAATACTTAACAATGGACTCCAAAGCTGCTATGTTACATGGTGAGTAAAATAGTCCAATCCTTCAGTTTCTAGAACTTTTTTATTTATTTTGACTTTTATGTTTCCAAGGATGAGTTGCTCTGTTACTGTACCAGTGATCCATGAATTAGAATCAAAGCAGAGAAGTTTGTCCTCTGGTCCAGTTTGCTCTTTCCAGAAGACACTTTAAAAGTACAAGTATGGTACCACAAACTGGTCAAGTATACAATATGAATGATGACCATCACATGATCATTGTAGGTAGAACTTTGGTGACATTGGACCTAAGATCCTTTGAATTGATCAGTTCAAAATACAGTAGTTGTATAAATATAGTTGTGTGCCTCTACAATATAACATACTCATGCAGAACCTTTATTGACACACCTAAAAAGCTCCAGTGGATTCTGTTGTTATTGTCAAGGGATTTTTACCAACATATCTTGTTAAACAAAACAAAACTCTACAAAATTTGATTAAGCACTTTGTTTTTGCTTCTGTATCACCTTGCAGGAGTGTCCGTCCTTGAGTTGTGTCTGATCATCGCAATGAAACAACTATTCTGTATGATGGAGATCCCGTCAACTTTAAGATGGTGTATAATGGTTTGTTGAAGTCAATTTTCTTAAAAGTAGTTCCACTCACCCACAGTTATCAGGCTATACCCTTTCACCACAATGGTTTGGCCCTCACCCATTGTTATCAGCTGTGATTTTGGACCTGTTCATTGCAAACTGGGGGTGAACAGGTTACAATTAGTTGATTTCAGACTCAATTTTCAATGCAGACACTGTCCAAATCAATAAGTATCAATCTCCTTAAAGGTCTTTTTGTTTGTTCAATGACTATCAATAATCTGCAAATACTTGATATATATATATATATATGTATTTATATATATATATATATATATATATATATATATATATATATATATATATATGCGCTGAATTATCATAGAGAGAAGAGAAAGAAACAGGAATACAGCAGATTTTATGATGATCAGTGAACTTTGCAACTACACTTCGCATTTGCAAACATCCAGGTATTTCCTATATATGTATATATATATATATATCTGATATATAATATTATAAAGGGCTCAGCCCTTGGTGTCGCGCCAGGCGTTGAGATTAAAAATGTTATTTGTATCGATTCATGATAAGTAAGCATAAAGGATAAAATAGAATTAATTGTTACTTTCTATATACGTTTGTACAAGTATGACCGTTTACCCTCTGATGACAGTTCACGTACACGATGTCAGACCCTGTAGGTATAGATTTTCTGTTATGTGTTAAAAAGTGTTATATAAATTTGCAATTTTTACCATGATTACTATCTATTGTGTTTAACAAGGGACGTATTGTGCCATCATTAACTTTGCAATAGTAACTGTACCGCCCAACTTCCGATCTAATTGTAAGCTGAAAACCAGCGTTACTTCTAAAAACGGGTAAATTTTGCACATAGATATTGACACAGGGGGCGCCTTTCTAAGATTCAATCCCAGCATTCTTTGCGAATGTTCTCGTTCATATGCACGACAGTTTTCTCTCTTCTTTTAATTTTTAGGCGTGATAAGAAATTTTGTATCAGCGACAGGGTGAATAATAATAATTACTCGCTAATAAAAAGATATATTTTATTAATGGCGTTTTATAAAATAATAGAGAGCACGTTTCGACTTTGTTCATTGACGAGCACTCAAAAAAACATGGCGGCGCCCACCAAAGAAGGGTACACTTCCGGTTACTCGCGTAGTATATTATGAATACGCGCATACTTCCGGTTACTCGCATAGTATATTATGAATACGCGCATGCGTAGTCAGTAAGCCGCTAGCGCGACTATTAAAGTTATGTGCCCAAAGGGTGCATCGAAAACTGTAACTGAATGAAGCAATTAGCTGGTATGATGCTTTGCATAACAGACTTCAAATTTGCAAACCAAATATCTTTGATACATATCTCTGATATGCGCCCAAAGGGCAATTCAATAACTGTGAATGAATGTGCAATTTGTGGTTGCGACGATGCTTTGCCAAACAAACCTCCAATGTCTGATGTGTTAAAGTTACTTGTCCGAAGGGCTCACTGATATAGGTCTGATACTTACTTTAAATTACACTCCCAAAGGGTGCGATGAAAAATGCAACTGAATGATGAAATCCATGGCTGGTACGAAGTATTTCGGCAAATGTGACCCGGTATTGTAATTCAAAAGCACACTGATCCCTTCTATTAAGCATTTCAAAAACAGGGTGACCCCCATACATCCATCTGCACTGCACCAGCGTGTCGGTAACAAATTTGCAAAATATATCACTGTGATCCACCATTCCTGAATGTAACCATAATATACAGACCCGCATCTACTGTCAGTGACGTAACATGCATGCGCCAGTGGCTGCAATACTATTGCAGTAAAGTAAAGTTCTAGTTTTTTAGCGACGAAGTTACGTAACTGAGGAAGCTTATAGAGTTGGGAGAGGCAAAGTTGACGTCATTTCCGTCAACAACTTCCGTAAAACTATTTTGTCACACCACGTGATCAGTGTTATCTAACAACTTCAGCATAGCATTCACGCTGCACACTCACTATCAGCGAAAATAGTATCGTGTTGGATTGACATTATAGTTGAACTTAGAGCATACGTGTGAGTGTATTGGCTTACATTAAATGCGATAGACAATGATGCATTTACGTTAGAACGTCCATGCTCGATCAAATTGTTTTTGTTCAGTCGATGTAAATTACGAGATTGGTGGATGTGGATGGACATCTTGCGTGCGTTTGGTCTTTGTCTGACATGCATGTCGTTTCGATCTCCTTTTTACTGTGCATGGGAGAATAAATTACGTTCCTCATGGATTTCAAATATGTAAAAAATACGAAGTTTTGAGTGGATTTACGATTTCGTTTGCAAAATTACGAGCGAAAATTTCAGCTTCCCATTTCATCGGCGCGAGCGTGCAAGAAACCTCAGTCTCTTCCTACCTCCATGATCACATGTTGTACAACAAGAACATGAAAGGCCTCTGAAACACTCAGTGTGTAAGCGTGTGGAAATTTTCGTAGTGTTTTTTCTCATTTAATTTGGCAAATTATCAGCAAAAAAACTCAATAATTCAAGGTAACCCTTTCTTCTCAATCGCTTCCTGCAGCTTCAAAGTCATACCAACGAAAATGAGGGAAAGATTTCGGTGCAAAAATCGTGCATCGGCGAGAGTAGAGACTGAGAGTATTCATACAGAAATAGCCCATGATTCGAGCTTGGTTTTCGTGTTTTTCGTTTGAATTTTGGCCAAATAGTCGCTTTTTAGCGGGTTTTGAAATTTTTAAAGCATCTAAAAACATTAAAATGACTTTTCATTCACAAACGAAATAAAAAACTGACAAATTCAATTATTTATCCAAAAATAAAAATATTTTTGGCAAGTGAATCATGCAGCTATAAAGTGAACAATCAATGTTTCGGACGAGTACGTAGTGTGAGCGATTTTCGTGGGGATTCCCCGACCGTTCGTTCATTGCTGTGGCGCTCGAATACGCACTACGCAGTCAGTTTCTGTGAAACGGGATGAAATTTTCTTTCAGGCGAGGCGTTTCAAGTTACTCTTGAGAAAACTTACTTATTTATCAGTTGTTGTTTTACTGTTTCATGACACATGTTTTTGATTCAATCACTTGTTGACCTGAAAAACAACGATATTTAGTACTCTTTTTCAACAGACTTTTTATAGTAAGTAGCCGTGGTAACAGCTGTCAAAAAACTATCGTTTTCAAAGTACATTTTGAGTGAACTTTGTAAATGAACATTCTGAACCGTTGTGTAATGTTATGCTTGTCATAGTATCTGCAATTGGAGAATTACTTCACATAGAATAATTTGTAAATTCAGGGTTCGCGCTAACGTTCGCCACAGTCGCAAATTGCGAATAAACGTCCGATGTGGCGAAAAAAATTGCTACGCCTTCGCCACGCGTGGCGAAAGCTCGTGACCGGGTGCCGTGTTGACCCTAGACGCCTTCGAAAGTCACGTCAGTCTTGGGATCCCAGACCGACGGTTTTCCCGAAGGACCAAGAATTTCGACATGTGGGTGTTCATTGTGATCGATCCGAAATATGTACTGGATTATTTATGTAGCCTACTATTCTAACAACTAGTCGTGTTTACAAATAAGTCTACGTTATTTTCCACAATCCAAATTTTCAAGCACAAACGCTGCAAGCATCGTACGAAACATTTGACCACGTACGTCGCGTCAGGATGCATAGCAGCAACGTATTCCAAACAGCGCGCACCATCGTTAATCACGCTGGTTCTGTCACTTTTAACGTAACAAAATAACCCTTAGATCGGTCAGACTATCGAAATATTCAGTCATTTAAATATCTAGCCTTTGAACAAAATAATTAGTTGCTTTGTCGTACGTCAACCGATGATCGACGGCAGAGTTCGACCATGCAACTGACAGACTAAAATGATGGCGTTGGACTTTGCCCAGAGCTTAAATGAGCATGCGTGAAAATGTTTCAAGATCCCCAGTTTGTACACTCCGGTCAGTGTGCGGTTTGGGTAGTTACGAGACACCCAAACGATCCAAATGTGTTACGAATGCACGGTACAATGCCATGCAGCTTGCGGGCAGCTACGATTGCCAACTACAAATAGTTTATTGATTGTTCTCAGCTAGGAAAGAAACTAGGTTTAAAATAGCTTACGAATAAAAAGGAAATAGGGAAACCAGCGAGAAGAGAATAAATACCACGTTCTAGACCACGGTCGAACAAATTTCAGCAAGGTTTTTGTCTGTGCATGGGTGTATAAAATGTGAGACTACAGATGAGTCGGTTGGTCATAGATTTGTCGTATTGACGAACTGCTCTTTTGATTTTTCACTGAGTTTGCGAATTTAATTTAATTTTCAAAACCTACGCAATTTTTTAATACCAATAGTTCACTTTGATACTTTATGGACAATGCTTTGCATAGTCAGGCAATCACTGTAATTTTATCCATATCACCAGATAACGGTATAAAGCAGTCCAGCTGTTATGAGTAAGCATGTGTAGGCTACTTGGCTGGACCGATCAAGTTTCTGCAAAAAAATCATTTCACTGTCAATGACAAGCTAAAGTGACGTCTTTAATAAATGTGTCCATTCAATATCCAAAGAAAATCAAGGCTATCAATGACACGAAGAAAGTTTGTCAGTCCCCACGGACGAAGTCTTGGGGGACTTTTATAGATTGGGTCATGTCCGTCTGTCCGTGCGTGCGTCCGTCCGTTCACGCAGACATGCCCTGGTCAATTTCTTTCAAACTTTGCACAAGGATAGTACCCTACCCCATACAGATGCACGTCGATTTGTTTCACAATGCGATCAATTTTGGTCATGTTAGAGGACTTTTTAGTTTACACCTCCATAGACTCCCATGTATAAGGCAGTTCTCCATAGATTCCATGTATAAGGCAGTCCTCCATAGACTCCCATGTAAAGGCAGTTCTCCATAGACTCCCATGTGTAAGTCAGTTCTCCGTAGTCGCCCATGTATAAGGCCAAGAAAAATAAAAATTTAGTTTCTCATCGTATTCTAGTGCAAAAAGGATGCAGTGACACAGTTTTTAGTCCCCACGGATGAAGTCCAGGGGGCTTATAGATTGGGTCATGGTGTCCGGGTCATTGTGTCCGTTCGTCCATCCTTTCACACAGATATCTCAGACATTTTGACAAAATGTCACGTGACCTTGGTGACCTTTGACCTCAAATACACGTATTTGTCCATAACTCAGTAACCACAAGTGCTACACCCTTCATATATGGTATAATGGGATGACGCCACATATTATGTACCTCATTAATTATGCACATATCTAATTTTGAGCGAGCCAATAGAGCTAGAGGTCTGATTTTTGGTATATAGGGATAACTTAGCTATACAATTTTTTGACAAAATGTCACGTGACCTCAATGACCTTTGACCTCAAATATACATATTTGTCTATAACTCAGTAACCACAAGTGCCACACCCTTCATATCTGGTATGATGGGAGACCTTATGAGGCCACATACTGTACCTCATTAATTATGTGCATATCTAATTCTGAGCAAGCCAATAGAGCTGGATGTCTGATTTTTCGTATATAGGGATAACTATAGGATAGAAATTTTTTGACAAAATGTCATGTGAACTTGATTTTTTACCTAAAATATACGTTTATGTCAATAAATAAGTCCCACAAGTGCTATGTCCTTTATATTTAGTAGGATGGGAGACCTTATGACAACACACGCTTTACCTCATTTATTATGCACATATCTAATTCTAGGCAAGCGAATAGAGGTAGAGGTCTAATTTTTGGCATATAGGGATTATTAGCAATACATTTTTTTTCCGAAATGTCACGTGACCTCAATGACCTTGACCTTGATTATACATATATGCATATCTCAGTAACTACAAGTTCTATACCCTTCAATTTTGATAGGATATTAGACCTTAAGATGTCACATCTTGTACCTCATTTATTATGCGCATATGTATTTCTTGGCTGGCCAATACAGCTACAGGTCTGATCTTTTTTTCCCAATTTAGAACCATAACTAAGACATCCCAGTGTTCTCCCCAGAGCTATTATAGAGTGGTGGCCGCCACTCTATAATTTTTGGTAAACAATAGAAACTCATTACCATAACAATATTACAGTTATTGTTATGCAAATTAGCCGCCACTGTATCAGAAAATCCTGGGGAGATCACTGCATGCCTCATGTGTTTCAAATTGGGAACAACGACATAGACCTATGTGCCCATAGATCTCAACATATCAATCCAGTGATACTTCTTAATGACCACATTTCCCTGCCCCATCAAGACTAATACTCCTATTACTGTGTCATTAGAATTATATTGTCGTTTTAAACTACAGTTCTTTGATGCAGTGTGGTCGTCTGGCAATCCATCATCACGGCAGATGTAGTGCGTCCAATACACAGTCCACACTGTCCAATCATGCGTGCATGTTTTCCTGTTATAACTCCATTGGGTCAGAATTTTGTAGCAAGGAACATACAAAATCTTGCAGATAAATCAATTTGGATGATCTATGTACATCTATGCAAATTCCAAGTTTGGTGGACATGTGAAAATTATGTTTTTTGCCTTCATGTACAAGATGGCATGTTTACCAAGCTGGACGCTCACTGCTAAAAAAACAATAGGTTTTATTACAGTTTCACATTTCAACCCTTTCTTTGCATCTTTCTCAGCAACATTCCCCAAACCTCTCTCCTTGCATCCCTACCGCTAAATGCACTGAGGAGCACAGTGTCATCATTGACGCTATTTTTAAAAAAGGTCTTCAACAGTGATGATGTCACAGATTCGATTTCACAAAAACAAAAAAAAAGTGGACACTTCAGTGATTAATACCTGCCTAATCCCTGGCTATCAACTACTTATCGTTCACAGTGTCTTACCGCCACTATTTATTTATTTTTTTTTGCTTCTCAGGAAGGTGAAGGGAATTTCAAGCGCAGTGTTTAGAAACAACACGTGACTTATATGATCCCTGTTCAAACCACTAATCGCACCGCCATGAGGAACAACATTTTTGTAGTATAGGACAACTAAAGGAATATTTGGACATTTATTTCGAACAAAAATTGGAATAGATCAATAAAACATGCCGAAATTAAAAATTAATGATGAAACTATTTTACTCTTATTACAGATCGTTTAAAATTGATATTTGTACATAGATATATAAAATTAAAATCTGAACATACTCAAAATAATCCACTTTTTGTTTACATTCATTATTTTGTAAGACTCTGAGACAAACATATTGCCACTGTACACTGCAGTGTTGATTCACTGTACTAGTATTGAAACTACAATGCAGAATTTATATATCGAAACCAATATACTGTCTAGTGTTCGAAATGCATTTTAAATTGTATTGGCCGACAAATGAATCTACTGAACAGTAAGTCTATGAAATAATTTTCAAACAACTTGCATCTTCAAATTGTTGACACCATGATTTCCATCTATTAGCAGCATAACAATGCAGTCAAAATAAATTTTGTATGTTTTTGTAAATTCCTCAATAAATGTCTGAAAATCTGAAGAAACATGACTGATATAAGTATCTATTTTTGAATTTTGTTAATAATTGAAATAGCAATTCTTTTTATAGAAAAATATCTTTATATAGTTGTTTTTGATCAAAATTTGATGCTAGTACAATACCATCTCATGGCTGTTGGAGGTATCAAAATCACGAGGTGACGCTCACCTATTCTTGTACATATTGGTAAAGTTTGGTTAAAGTCTAAACACAAAGATTTGTTCCCATGAACCTCACGAGAAATAAACGACATTGCCATAAAATCGTGATCTGCTCTGGTGTCACATTTCATGTTTGTTTACATCTTACACACGTCTGGGATGTAAGCGTCCTTAGTTACTGCTCTAACTTTGATACAATGTTTCACGGACATGAAGGTTTTTTCATACAGCAAAAACCACTTTTCAAAGACCACCGATAATTCTCACCATAAGACCTGTCCAGAGTCACTATTTACAACAAAAGTAGGAAAACAGCACACTAATACAGAACGAAAGCATAGTGAATATTCCAAAACTACTCTATAAAAGTATGTATAATTGGTACAACGAATTAATGCCCTGAGTTGACCCCACTCACGTGCCCCTCTCAACATAGTGAGATCGACCTCCTGGATACAACGCCCTCAACGTACGTTCCTGAACTTAGAATGGCGTTGATTGCAAGGGTTGAAGTCGTTGTTTATAAACCATAAATCAGAGTAATCTTCCTCCATCGGATGGAAATATCGACAGATATCAACAAAATTAACATCATCCGATATGTAGGTGTTTTACGGCATCTTATTTGTACACAATTTATATTCTGCACGATTTTATGGCGATATGATCGAAGGTGTATCTGTACTATTGCCTAAAGACACCCCCATGTGGAAGTTGATCAAATTTTCGCCGAAAAATTTCAGAAAAGTTGCAAGATTGTTCCGTCGGTGTACAACACAAGTGAGTGACTGCATCTCTAAGATTGTCCGATCCAAAATTTCAATTTCAAAATGAAAAATAACGCCAATATTTAAATATAAATAAACATTTTTGACCAATGTTGTCATTGGGGTATGCCGTGTACAACGGCAGTCAAATACCTCCATGACAAAATTGGTCAAAATTGTTGACGATAAATCCAGAAAACATCTCCGTTTTGGATTTCTAACATCCCGAGATAAATTGACTGGCAAAAATCACAATTTTTATCAACAACCATATTTCTAAATTTGTAAAGTAACCTTGCAATCAACCTGTTGCCATGGCATCCTTGTCAATAATGCAGTTAAGTCAATGCAATGCGTTCAAACTTCAATGCTCACAAAATTATTCCTTTCAAAAAATTCCTCCAAATTCTGACATTTTGATGTCATGTAGACATACACTTCATGTTGGTGTATTTTATCTACTTGGAAAATACTTTGATTTGGTCACTGCCATCCTCTACAACACCAATTTTATCACCCATCGCGGCAATGTACTTAGGTCTTCTCACAACACCTTTGAATACATCACAGACCAACTTTCCATCAAATCCATATTTTACGATCTTATTTCTGCTGTTACAGACATAAACATTATCATCTTCATCCACAGCCATATGTGCGATGTATCCCAGAATCCTCCCTGGTAGCTGACTTTGTCCGAATTGATATAAAAAATTCAGGTTGCTGTCAAAACACTTGATGCAGCGATTGCCAAAATCATAAACCTGATAACATTGTTGCTGTTTACAAACACAGACACTGGCCACTGGAACTGTCGATGGCCACTAGTTTGACCATGGATGTCTTCAAGATAAACTCCACCTTGAGTGTACCTGACTAGTCTATCACCTCTGGTCCCGGAGAGGTCGAACGCAAAGTGACCAAAACAAAGACATCCATCAGAGCTATGTCCCAGACTCTTTCAGTGTTTCAGGTAGAGTAATTATTTTCATAATTTTACCGTCTTCATCACAAGCAACAATTTGTTTATTTTCATCATCAAGTATGAAATATTGGTTGAAACGTGAGATGGCTACACTCCTTGGTCGGAATGGCTTTGCAAACTGACCATCAAAGCTTCCTATGACTTTGTCACAGGTATAATCTTTGTTCAGTATCTGTACAATATTGTTACCACTGTCACACACACCACAAGTTTATCATGGTGGAAGGCTAAACCTCTTGGTTCATTGAACTTTCGTCCATGGCCTTGATGTTCACCACTGACCAATGTCACTGACCAGTCATCTGAAAGATCAAAGGTCAAATTTGCAAAAATTATCGTGTGTATTATTTTACAGCTTACTTTTTGTTCTGCTAAGAAAAGAAACATACTTTCAATCACACTTTTTTTCACTTCCCATATTTTTTAAAACTAACAAATTATTTTAAGCAAAGTATCATATATTTTTTAAAAATTCTCTCTCAATTATTGGTCATTTTGTAAATTTACCATTGCAGCAATTTCAGCAGTTATAGGCAAAATAAGTATTGTTTTTATCAAGTTTATTTTTGTTATAAACTAAATTTCAGATTCTTCCATTGTATCACACTTCTTTAATTTTACAGTTGTACCTATCATGTATAAAAGTATGAATTAATTTACTAATTATTGTAATCATGGCAACATTTTTTGATGACAATGTCTCAAAATAACTTTTTTCCATAACTTTTGTATTTCATCCAGTAGATGCAACATTATGTATTAATGCATTAGTACGGTAATATATAAATAGTAACCATTGGAACATAAATGCTCAAATTTGCTTTTCCTATTAACCCCCTTTGTTATTGAATTGAAATGGAAATTCTTTCGCAAAAGTTCAAAGACTGAAGTAACCTTGCTTATTGTATACCAATACATTTCTACACTTTAGTTTTATTAGTCAGCATGGCAACAGATTTTATTCCGTTTACTCAAAATTATCATTTCATTTTAACATTTTTGAAGCTGAAATAAACAATTTTCTTGGAAATACTGAGACATAATGTAAACTTTTTCAATATGGCTTTGAATTGAAACACTCATAGAATGTTTAACTAGTATCAATGACAATGTTTTATAATTGTTTCCATATCTCTCCATTTGTGTGATATTTACTTTTGATATCAGCAATGATATTTAAGCAATGATGTACCCCTCCTGGTCCACAATGGACGGAAGCAAACTTTACATGACATAATGCACGAGGCAGAGCTGAGTGCATTATGGAATTCAAAGTTTGCTTAAGTCCATTATGGACCAGAAGGAGATGTATTATTACTGTTATTTTTTTATTTTGGCGATTCCAGTGAATTTCTAGTTGAAAACATCTTTGGCCACAATGCTGGATAATCGGATATATTATCAATGATAATCTGAGTGTACGACATCACAAAATTCACTGGTATTGACAAAGCTGTTCTATTACCGTTATATAGAATTCAAGAGATTTTTGAATGGTATTTCCCCACATTTTATTGGGTAGCCAGATGAGAGCCCAGAAGTTCCGTCTTGGTAACCGAGAATGTATAAACGTTGAGATATAAACAACAAATGTCATCAGTTTTGGAGTGTTCCTGAGTCAAACATAAAACAAACTGGCTGCCACTGACTCTGCCTACATCTATGAATCTACCTGAGTAAAAACAGTAAAACCCTGGAATTTTCCCAATGTCATTATTTTATGAATGATTATAGATTCCGTCATATGGAAAGGCTAAGTCATTCTCCTTTTTCGCAGTATACATTCCTAAATTTTAACATGTTTTAATTTTTTCCATTTATTCTAGCCCCATTAATTGAATTAAACGGTGAAACACTGGGTTAAATGTGAACCACACGGAGCAGTGATTTAGTGTTCATATGCTTTAATACAGGGTTTACAGCAGTGAAGTAACAGAACAATGATTCAAAGATGACAGTTCATTAACATTCAACTCTGGACCTGTCTCTGTTTAATCCCGAGATATTCCCCTCAATTCAGTTTGTTTATAATGTTGATACTGCTCCAGATTTCAAGCATTTCTATTGCCAACTTTAAAATTGCTTTGTTTTCACATCTGTAGTGATAGGCAAACTGCATCATACTGTGATGCAACATGGAATTGTGATTAACCATGAAATAGTCAATATATTTCAAGAAATGTGCACTCTAACCTCAGGTCTGTCCCAGAATGCATCCATTTTTATAAAATCGGCTTGTATAAAATTGTTTGTACAGCTGATTACTATTCATAACAGAAAAAAGTTTACTTGATTAACAAGGTAGATTTTTATGAAATTCAACACATTGTAGTATCATTAGACTGTGTTTCCATGTGATCAGAATTGATACATGTAATAATGATTACTTTCCTGCAGTCAGTGTGTTCATTACAGCTGTAGTGGAAGGTGTCAAAGTGACTTCTTTCTTGTATGTTTGTTATACCCTGACAAAATGATAGTGTCCAGTTTAAAACATCCTTTGTCAATGACAATGGTCTGTCAATAGTTGCTATTGTCCATGAAATCAAAATCACAACTGTCTCTGATAACTAGTGAACTGCTGGTAACCATGGTGTTCTTACAAATGTAAACAACTGATGCATACCATCAGCTCTCTCAATGGTGTAACAAAAACTAAAAAACAAGTCACAAATACAACACCTTCAATGAAAGCTACAATGTGCACTCTGACCACAGATCTAACAATAAGTGCATCACTTCTTATAAAACCAGGTACCAGGTACTTTATACTACTGCGTTACGCTAGACAATTTTTCTTTACTTTTTTTCTCTCAGAGTTTTGCTGATAAAGAAAACCACTGAAAGTCTCCAAGACTTCAAATCTATGTTGTTCTGTGACGTTAAAAGTTCTAACATGAGTGAGTATATGAAATCTGGATTTTCATAAATATAATTGCCATTCCTGGCTTGAATGCAGGCATGCCATGACATCAATGACCTAAAAAGTTAAAGTGAACTGAAGTCAACAATCTAAGGCATGCCAATACCATAGTTAATATCTTTGTCTTAGTGTGGGACAGGGGAGTACTCGTAGCTAGTGTCAGTTCAAGTTGTACATGTCTTAGTTTTTGATGTACTTAGTACTAAACACAGAAGTAGGAATGCTCTAATGATATCAGGATCAGACTGCATTAATTCATGGACATGTTTTCTGCAGTGAATAGTCAAATATTTTTGAAGACTTTTTCCAAGGCATTTGATGACAGTTTATAATGTTTCTGTTGTTTTGTAGATTGTGACACATGGCTGATACAATGGTGAAAGTTTTCAGGACTTCAAGGATGATTCCAGAGTGCCCAATTATGTCTAAGCCTTGGTGAGTGAATCAAAAACACTTTTCTTGTACAGTAAGTAGATTTTTGTAGATCTTGGAAATAGATAATGTAAGGTACAACCTGAAAATCAAATTATGGCAGCAAACTGAGAGTCTATTATCTGGGACACTGTACTTTTCAAATGAATTGACATTGTAAGGTACTATGGCAGGTGTGACCCCCTGGGGAGGGGGTACTCGCAATAGTTTAAGATGGGATTATTCCATTAAAGTGGAAAATATCTACCGATGACTAATAGAAAAAGCCATTCTTAAGGATACTTTTGACAAATTTTGAGAATTTTAGCTATAGTTTACGGCATTTGAAGATGCCCTTCGTTACTGATCGACCCAAAATAAGGGATTTCTCGATGAAGTGTGGCCCATGTTTAGGAATGTTTTTGTGAAAAACTGTTCCATTCAGGCGGCACATACTCATAAAACATTTCCATGGGAGTGCAAAATAATAAGGAAGTCACTATGATCATAACATCAATGGTTTATCCCTGACAAGCTAAATATTGAATTCAAATGTTCTATGAAAAGTGATATAAAAATATGTTGACTAAAACAGAGAAATTAGCCCTAAAAATTGGTATTTGTATATTTCTTCATCATTTGAAAGAAAACTAAAAGAGGTCATACCTGACAACTTATAAATCAATCTGACTGGTATTGGACAATCAGTTGCAGAGATGCATTGTTTGAAGGAAATTGAGCAAAAATTGATTATCGGTGAAGGGGTTACTCAAAAATGAAAAACAAACTAGGGGTACCCAAACTTTTCTACATGAGGCAGTTGTTTTATGTATATGAAATGATGTTATTTAAAGTTCTGTATCAGGAGGGGGGAACCCCACAGGGTCCAATAAAGTACAGATATCTACAAATGTAATGGGTAGAAACCCTGCTTCTGGCTTCAAACTGTCCCTATATTTTCTTAATGTAATATGCTTGTCTTTGTTGCATCTCTGACTACTAGAGGACACCAGGTGAGTTTAAACTGGTATAGATTCAGTGTCTGTAAACATAAAATATACAAATGTATGTTTGATGCACAGCTTTAACCCTTCATTATTGTGCCATAAAGAATCACTTTCCAATATATACCAAATAAAGAAAAGGAGGAAAATATGATCCAAAACGTTGGATATAATTGATTGGGTGAGAAACAACCTTTTTTTACCGTGTCTGCAGGGTTTTCAACGGCCTTCAAATGTTCAAGCCCTTGTTAAATGCAACAGATGGGAGGTATTATGCCTCAATGATTATAAGCAATTTTACCTGATTATGATATGAACTTTGCAGGATAAAGATTATACAGTCAAAACCTGTTATAATGGTCACCCCTACAGATCGGTCCCCTCTTTATAGTGGTCACCTTGTAGCTTGCAATGTTCCCGCCCTCAAAAGAACAGCTATCTCACTTATGTGGTTATTCTCAAATTTGGTACAAAAACCTGTGTACATTGCCATGCATATCTGGCTCTGCATGTCACCTGTAAAAAATGTTTACACTAAAAGAAAAAATACGTGTACTTAACCGATTTGTACCAACATCATGACACGCTTGTATCGTGAATTGAAGCAGATCTCGACACTTACATGATATTTAATTGTATTATTTGCTATTTTTTTCTAAATTAACTACTAAACACAATAGCTGCACTGAAGGTAATGCCACCCCCATCCTCTATAAAAGGTAGGCCACCTAAATATAAAGTCACTTCTCTTGGCCTCATGCATGAGCATTATGTAAACAGGGCTTTAACTGTAGTTAATAATCTAACACATAAAATCAAAGACTCCTTACCTTTCTTTCCTTGTTTCTTCAGATCAGATTGTTCCAATTGATGTTTTAATGCTGCTACTTTGTCCTGAAGTTCCTTGATCAGCTTCTGGTTGAATATCTCTTTCTCCCTGCTTTCCTCAATGTGTTGACTGACCAATGACTTCTCAGTGCTCTCCAACTTCTGTGTCAGTTCCTTACATCTCTCTTCCAAGGTACCCCTCTCTTCCTTTGCCTCTTTCAGTTGAGATTCTAGAGTTGCCCTTTCCATCTCAAGTTTATTTTGGATATGTGCAGTGGCTGCCGCAAAAAAAAATGGACACATTTACAATTACAGTAGTGTAAAACACATATTACCACATGAAAAAGCAAAGTTTGTCACCTCTGAACGCTAAGTACCAGGATTTATACTCTGGTCGTTCCACATCAGGACAATTAAACATCGTTTACGTCATACATATTGGTACACCATAAGATTTTGTATCGATCTTTTTAATATGCTTGTCAATATAAACAAACAAATAGGCAATTTTTCTGCTATGATCAAAATCTGTATCTAACGTGAACATTATGTACTAATCAGTCATAACTATTTAAGTCCGATAAATACATCCACTTGGCAAATCTTGAGTCCTTGTGTTTCAGTTTTGTTGCCAATGTTGGGGTTCCCATTTGTATAAACCCCACTGCCACCGGAACTTTCGACGCACAGAGTACACTTTCATGCTGTAGACACAGTTTCAACTACACTGAAACAAGGGGACCAGGCCATTAAGTGCTGCGTCCAGGCCACACTCTAAACCTCCAAAAGTTATGTAAATGAAATCATTACTTTCATACACTACGAAATCAATATTTTCTTGGACTGCTGCAATAATAATCCCCAAACAATAAAAATAGGAGAATGTAACGACTGCAGTAAAGGAATATGTGGAATTAATGAACCTTAAGCTGGTCGCATTTCCTTGGGTACATTTTCGTAGAACACACCTCGAGGAGAGATTGTTGGACTCCATTTAATTTCTACAATTCTTTTCTGATCTACTACTTGTTGGTGATCCTTTAAAGGTCTTGGACAAAGAAAAAACTTTTAATATTTTAGTTTTTCGAACATTCATTATGTAATTTTTCCCCATACAGTTAACACAGGAATTGCGGCCTTTTTAATTTTAAGTATTGCAAAATGTTGAGTAGCTTGTTTCATTCCAACTTTGCATTGTGACCCAGATTTTTATTGTTAATTTGGTAAGAGAATGGTTGAAAGTCTTTCACTTCTGAGACTGCACTACTGCCATAAGCATTGAAACCTCAGGGTCAGGTGCGATGTTACACACTGTCATGCTGTAACATTTTCCGAGGTAAATTTCTAGGCCTATGCTATCGTTGGAAATCATGTATAACTTTCCAGAAGGTAAATGTGGACCAAGAAGACCTCTGGTATTTGCTCCGTACACATAGGTGAATGCCATGTCACTCACTCAAGCGAAGGACGACCAAAAATGACAACTCTCTCATGACGTATTGATTTTACCCCAAAATTGTTCTACCGGTAAGTTTCATTGTGGAATCGTTATGGAACACTACTTGTATTTTGCAAAAAAAATTACGAATTCTTGGCTTGTGAATATGATAAGTACATTATTTCCTGATAATTTTCTTCATTTAGGTTGAAAAATACTTGTGACGAAATAAGCATGTCACCACTCGTATTTGACTCATGGTTGCACAGTCATTACGTCACTCCTGTTTCCCTTCGTGAGAATGACGAAAAATATTAGGGAATAATATCTAATTATCAGTATTGCTATTGATGGGATGGTAATAATCTCATATTCACAATATCAGTATCTTCTATGTCGGATGTAAATGGATGCATTAATGATTATCTTCAACTGTGTTATTACATGTCCAGGGTGAATTTCAGTGTGGCCAAAATCAGAATGCATGGATTACATGAGTATTGATATGTCATAAAATGTTTAACAATACAGTTCTGGGCAAATGATTAGTGGTCTCAATGAGAAATACAAGGATGAACCACAAGTACTTACATTGTCTTTGTTCAGTCTGAGAACTATTATCAATTTTTTCTGTGACCATTGTGTGAGGTTTCTGATCAGTGTCTTCCTCCTGAAATAGTGATGTCAAAGTGCAACATGATATTTAATAGGAGTGTTCTTTCAATGGTATAGATCAATGAATTTTATTTTTTATGATGAATAATATAATAAGAACAACTTGTCGACATATCTAATCGTGTTATTGCTAAGTGGAAATTAATCTACATCTCTTTTCTTCATAGATAAAAATACTTTTGTGTAATAATTGTAAACTTACATCAGTGAGTATCTCTTCATCATCTTCTCCCTCCGTGACATCATGATACATTTTGACAGGTTCAAGTCCGCCTCCATCTCCTGAATGAAAAACGGATGTGAGTTAGGACAGCTTGCTGCAATGAACCTTTGTGAAATACCAGTTAATAATTGCTAATAAATGTCGGTTTTGATTGTCAGTCAAAGGTGTATCTGAGATTGATTATCCTTAATTCAAATGAAAGTAAAAGTGTTATGAATAAAGTGTATTTTATCTAAAGGCAGGTATTTTCATCTAACATTGCTATATAGCTTACATATGAACTATGCAGTCTCTTGTTGTCTAATTCAGATTGAAAGATCGACTGACTTAGGAATTCTTTCTCAAAGGAAAGAGAATCTACTTGTTGGATTGATACAGCTAGATTTCCAGAAACCTGTTTTGACTCAAATTGTGCAGAAATATTATAAGGCATTGGTTTTATCAGTTTAAACTGATTAAGATGTACATTTTCCTATAACACACCCCTACATTTGAGTTATGTCTGAGGTGTCTCATCACTTAAAGTGGACTTTCTTCGTGTGCTAATAGAGTGACAGCAATTGAATATTATCGTCATCCAATTGTCAAAACTTGAGAAACAACATATGGTATTTACCACAGCTATATATTTAGAGACATCAAAAATTTCCATTTAGTCAGGTAGTTGCACCATTTATGGTAAACATTACCTTAATTGCTTGTAAAAGTATGAAACACGACAAACTTACTGTTTATGAAGAACAGTTCTAGTTCATCAAATCTGGCTTGGTCATATGTTGCTTTCAACTTTAGCTGTAATCCAACTTTTTCAGCCCCCTCTCTCATCTCATCAGTTATCAATAGTGGTTCAAATGAGTGTGGAAAACTACCAGATAGACATGTTTGTTTCAATCTGTACAGATTATACAGAGTAGGTAGGTCAAGTGAGATTGCCAAGGAACCTTGTTTCATACTGGTCACTGTTACTTCACCAAAGTTGTCCCTACAGTTTTGATCTACTCTTTGGACAGAATTGTTATTTGTTATAGCCTCACATTCAGTTTTGTCCATTTCTGCTTGGATCTTCTCCCATGCTGCTTTCAATTGCTCCTTTTTCTCCCTGACACTTCTCGTTTGGACTTGACTGTCAAGATCTCTCATTTGTTGCTGGTAGGATTCTTCATCTAGTCCAACATGTACCATGAAATCATCTGAATCTGGTGTTTAGAAATCAGATGAGAACGTGTTATATGGCTGAAACTAACTTTGCAGTGAAGTCACACTCTCAAACAGATTTTGTGTTCTTCATTCACAAACACTTTCTACTTGGTGCTCTACAGAGCTGTACTTAGCTAAGCACTATTTAAAGTAAATGAAGACAATATATCATTCAAAAACCAATATGCCACATTCCCATTACTAAATAAATTTATGTAAGGTTATTCACAAAACACAGGCATTAATGTCCGAGTACAATACCCAAGCGTACGATATACGAGGATTGTGAACAATTATCAATATACACCTTTTGGTCAAATTTTACCCGAAAAAGTCAACATCAACACTTTTAAGGGTACTTGTCGCGCACTACACTGAGCGATCGTCAGCAGTCTGAGAACGCATTCAGCATGTCTGCTATGTGAGCAGAACACAACTTCAACCCGCACAGCACAGTGTAAGTGCTAGACATTGTAGTTCAGCGGCATATTTTCACTCAAATTCACCTGTTCCTATTTTTGACTGACCATTTATTCACTGCGTGAAAAACTGAATGTTTAGATGTATATATTTTCTGAAAGCTATGAAAACTTCTCTATATTTCCCCTGTTGACGTAAAGATGGGATGGTCAAATAGCACCCAATAACCCCTAAAGTTATTGTTCTCTGCGTCAAAGTGTTATATATATATATATATATATATATATATATATATATATATATACACAGACACTTTTTTTTCAAACTTAAAATATAATATGCCCTCATTTCATAGCTATCCATGTCTCACTTACAGCTGTATCGATATGAAAAACTTAAAACAAGAAGAGCCATTTATTAGTCATATTGCATCCTTTCTTGAAATGTCATATACCGGTATGTCATATATATACAAAAATAACTTAAAGTACAAAGATATAAAATCTGTTACTCAGGTATTCTGCAATCTTCAGACAGACAGTCAGTCTGTCTAAAGATGGCAAACTCTTAACAATTATACACAACCTGTATTTTCCTGAGCCGTTGTGGAATCTAATGGCGGTGGATTCCCTGCCATTGCACTGATATCTCTCATTTTCTCATCTAACATCCCATATTGCGTTGCTATGGTTTCTATAGGCTCTAGGCGTTTGACTGACATCCCAGGTTGCACTGCTGTATTTTCTATAGTCTCTAGGTCTTTAACTGACATCCCAGGTTGCACTGCTGTGGTTTCTATAGTCTCTAGGTTCTTTTACTGACATCCCAGGTTGCACTGCTGTGGTTTCTATAGCCTCTAGGTCATTTACTGACATCCCAGGTTGCACTGCTGTGGTTTCTATAGTCTCTAGGTCTTTTACTGACATCCCAGGTTGCACTGCTGTGGTTTCTATAGTCTCTAGGTCTTTTACTGACATCCCAGGTTGCACTGCTGTGGTTTCTATAGCCTCTAGGTCATTTACTGACATCCCAGGTTGCACTGCTGTGGTTTCTATAGTCTCTAGGTCTTTTACTGACATCCCAGGTTGCACTGCTGTTGTTTCTATAGTCTCTTGGTCTTTAACTGACATCCCAGGTTGCACTGCTGTGGTTTCTATAGTCTCTAGGTCTTTAACTGACATCCCAGGTTGCACTTCTGTGATTTCTATATTCTCTAGGTCTTTGACTGGCATTACACATTGCACTGCCTGCACTGCTGTGGACTCTATTGTTTCTTTATGAGTTAAAGATTGCATTGCTTTCACTGAAAAAGTATCGTTATATTTAGAGACAGACATCTGGGTCTGCACTGGTGTGCTTTCTACAGCTGCCACATCTTCTGTGACTGATATCCTGAGTTGCGTTGATTTTATTTCTAACGTTTCTGCATCTGTGACAGTCATCCTAGGATTCTCTGCAATGGTTTTTGTAGTCTTGATACCTTCTGTAACTGTCATTCCAGGTTTCACTGCTGTACTTTTTCTTATCTCCACATCTTCTGTCATTGACATCTCGGGCTGCACTGCTGAAATCTCTGTAGTCTTGATATCTTCTGTGACTGGCACCCCACTGTGCACTGCTGTAGAGTGTGTAGTCTCCTTATCTTCTGACACTGATATCCCATGGTACACTGTTGTTGTGTTTTTTGTTTTTATTCTTTTTGTTACTGACATCCCTCGGTGCGTATCCGCACTTTGGTCAATTCCTTTTTCTTTTCTTTCCCATTTCCATTGTATTTTCCTGAAAAGTAATTGCATACTGAAAATGTAATCTAAATATCTATAATTTGATGTCTATTGTAACATGTCTTATATATCTACTGTACAGTTTTTTCAAGGATAAACTCTAGTATGCGTAAGATGCCTTATACTAGGATATGAAGTATATTCTGTATAATTTAATGTTTACAGTCTTATTATTATTTATCTAACGATGACGACGAGAGTTAGTTTTATTAAAAATACTATAGGGTTATTCACAAAATACGGCCCTGTATGGACGAGGGCTCAGTGAGTGACGTATTGGACGAGCCGGAGGCGAGTCCAATACGTCACTCACTGAGCCCGCGTCCATACAGGGCCGTATTTTGTGTATAACCCTATTATTATACACCTCCCTCCATTAATCGTCCGTATAAACTAATTCTATGGTAAATTTTGAGGGATGCGGCACGCGCGATATGAGTGGAACGCGCGCGATTGTTGAAATAAAATTGCTACAAACCCCAAACAGGCGCGTCGCGCGTCTCTCGTATTCGGGACTCCGCGTACTATACAAAATACGGAAAGTTATTGGACGGTCAAACTCCCATAGGTTACGGCAGTAGGTGTATAATAATTTAGTGTATGACCCAAACATGTAATGTAATGTAGATCTATTTTGTACACAACAGTTCTCAAATGTTAAATGTATTCATAAAACTGATCTTGACGATCTAAAATGTACAGGGTCTAAGTTATGTCTGAAATATTCATCGTTTTGCAGAGACTCCAAAACTCTAAGACATATTTGCAAGGCATTTCAGACATCTGTGAAAACATCACAGAGTTATCAATATTCTATACAAAATGAGAAGATTGCAGGGATGCCAATCGAACGGTAGCTATCGCTCGTGCATATATGTCAGGAACTGGTCAAAATCTTGTGGTATACCGTCGCTGGGTGTGCTTTATTGTTAAATAGTTTTGAAGGTAATCTAAACATTAACTATTTACGCATGTTATTATTAATGTGTTTTAAAGTTTTCCAATGGAATCTTTAGTAACTATAGTAGCTTTTTGACAAATGGGAAAGTGTTTTAGCCATCTATATCTCACTTATTTTATTACAAATATCTTGCTTGTGCTTTTTCATTGAGGTATATGTAAAAGTATTGTCGATATGCTTACTTCTGTCATGGAATCAGGGTTTCCTATTTTATTCATTTAAACTTTTCAATATTAGCGAAGCTTTCAATAAGATCTGAAAAATAAATTCTTAACTATGAATCATGCATAATGGCAAACATTAAACCTTTGGCATTTTATTGTTCTAAATTTGGTAATAGTTTATATTCTGTGGACAATTTTGCATGATTATATTGCAATGCCTCTTCGTTTTCCTTCACGGCATTGTTCAAGAGATAAACATGGCTGTTCTTTAATAAATACTATATTGTTATCACTTGAAGTCTACCTGATTTCATTATCCTTTTCTCCTCTTTGAATACAGAAGCAAATTTTGCCAAGCTTTCCGTGACCACTTCACTCTGACTGAAATCTTCTTTGAGTGTCCTTGCGTGATGAAAAGCTTCAGTGTTGGAAGTTAGACATCTCGATATTTTCTGCTCCATATATGTGTGATGAAGTGTCATGACGCAGAAATCTGTATGCATTGGGAAATGCTTTTGCAATCATACAAGCAATGTGTGAATCATCCTGGACTCTTGTTGGTAGACCAGCTGCCATTGCTTCCAAGCCTTCAAAACTATAGTCAGTGTAGCATGATGGAGGAAGGCATAGGTGAGACTGTTGAAGGACTCGTAACAATTTCTGTACTGAATAAGTTGGATAGAGTTTTGGCATGACGTGAGGACTGTTAAGTTTTTCATTGAGATATCTTCTTGTTTTATTTACATCCTCCATGGAAACACCTTTAATCTTCCACTCAGGGCATAGCTTATGATATTCCTTCAAATTGTTAGCAACATTTCCAATAGTTGCAGCTATTGAATCACACGTTTTCAAGGCTTCCTGTGTGTGTAGCTGTCCATATGTCAATATACTGCAAGTTCCAGTGTCTGTTCCATTCACCACTTCACCATCAAAGTAAACTTGTCCAGGTTTTGGAAGAATCTCTTCATGTGGGATATCTGAAAGTTTTCTTCCATCGACTTTTGCCCTGTAGGCATTTTTAAAGTATTCATATATTTTAGGACCAATTGAAAACAGCACATTAGCTAAACTTGCCATTTTCAACATATCTTCCTCTAATTCAGCCTCGTCATCATCCATCTTGAAAAGACAGTTTTTCTCTGGGAAGGCATGGTTAATTAAGACTAGCTTGGCATCAGGGAACAGTGTCTCCTTGATATCTGCAGCAGCCCATCCAGTCTTTGGAGCATAGCCAACTACATACTTGATGTTCTTGAGTTTTCCTATGCCGGGATAATGTATTTCATGCTTCAGTAACCAGTCGAGCTTTGGCGAATCTTTTTTCATAGGACCCCTCTCTTTCCGTTTCGAAGGAATCAAGGTAACTCCGCATTGTTTAGCATCTGTCTTCTGGTCTTCACTGAGTTCTAAATCTATTACAGTGGAATATGCAATGAGTTGTTCACCAGCCTTGGCCTTCCTTACACAGAAATCATGGATTATAGTCCGGTGATAGTTGGTCAGTCCACAAGCATCCTTATTCCAAATGTCAAAAGTAAACAAGACCCCATTTGGCTCAGGAGGAGATAGTTGGTGTAACTGAGCTTGAGGGAAAAGACTTTCATGGATAGCAGCTGCTGCGTTCTTTGTCTTGGGAGAAAAGCTGACAACATGTTTTATATGCTGCAGTTCTTTCAGGCCTGGGTAGTATTTGTCATGGTGTACAAGCCAGTGAACTCCTGGTGGGTCTTCTTGAGGATCCAACCATTTGCTTCTTGTTGCTGGAATCAAAGTAACTCCAACACTCTCTGCATCTTTCTTCTGGTCTTCACTGACTTCAACATCAAGGACAGTACAGTAGAGTTCAGAAACTTTACCAGACTTAAGTTTGTTTTCACGGAAATAATTCACAAGTGTTCTTGTTTGTTGCAATGTCAGGTCATCTGATAATGTATTCCATGATGAAAATACAAGTAATGCTTCAGAGTGTGTGTTTGCCATTGTCCCTGCAGGAAAAATAATGAGTTGACTGGCTTGATAGGAGAAATAATTGTGTTTTGATATCATGGTATTGATATGAACTAAGATTTTTGGTTAGTGGTAGACCTAGATAATCATCAACAGGGCAGAATACAGTATTTCCTGTAACTCTTAAACACTTGATGAAATGATAACACTTGATAAGCAGTAAAGTTGTTTGATTTCATCAATGTCACTATTGAAATTGATACAGTACTTTTTTGTATGTTTCAGAAAATAATCCATGGGCGACAATGATATTAAGATTAGTTTTCTTTTTACATCACAATATACTTACCAAAACATTTGGCCTATTTTACATGAATTAGCCATCATAGTTTTAACTTAATCAACAATTACCATTTTAGTCCAAAATTAATTTTTTCCTGCTTTTCATACCAAAACAGGCAGGAGAAAGTTAATCATTGTTGTTAGGGAAACTTAAATGTAATGTTCATTTACAGAAGCTAATACACTTCTAGTGATTGTTTGTCTTCTTTTCAAAGATTGCTAGGTGAAATACTTTATTTCACCACTCGAAGCGATGTTTTCCAAGAATAAATGAATGATATTAAACAACTTTAGTATGAGATACACAAGATAAATTGCTATTTTAAGCCATTTAATGTTTCCATGTTTCGCAAACACTAATTTAGTCGTACCACTTTGTTTTATTGTATCAAATGCTGTTATCACATACACTATACCTAAATTTATCAGGTTTCAGAATGTCAAAGGATGATATATATTATCAGCTGCCTTTCATAAAAAATTCCGGTACAATGTGTCCACTTCCTTATAACCACAGTGATTGTCATCAGATCTATCACATCATTTAGAAATAATAGTTGCAACTAGAGAAAAATGTATTAAGAGAAAACTTCAAATGCATGTATATATGATAATCCTCTCAAAAGAGAAGTTCTGGAGTTACAATGTATAAAAATGGTTTATAATAAAATATATGAAAATTCAACAAGGAAGCCTCAACACATCCTATAAACAGTTTGCTTTTCGATGAAAAGATTGATAAATATTGTAAACACATGATACTTGATAGAGAAATTGCGTTATACCTTTGTTGTTATGGCCTGGCTTAGTTTCCATTCTCACAATTAGTCCTCTAGATCTTCTGAACCTTCAAAGCAGATTAGTTGACCTCTGAGTAACAAAAGTTAGCAAAAAGTTTTTAATTTTCCTGACTTTGGTTAAATTGGACTCAAAAGGTGTCCGGAATGTTGCTGTGTTTGCTAAGAACATGTAAGCATGTCAACTGAAGTCACGTGATTTACAACAAACGATTGTGGTTGTGTCTGTTGAAACGTAAAACAGAAGATCCATAGTTCAGTCGTTGCTGACCTTTGCCTGTCGTGCATTGTGTACCACGTTGCTGTGTACCACGTTGCTAACAATATACCGGTATAAGTAGGTTTGCATTACCAGTCACATGATTACCTTTGCTTCTTTGTTGAGACAGTAAAGAAATGGGTTTAGGGTCCAGTCTTTTCTTGCTTTTGTCTGCCATGGTACTTGTGTACAGACAGGTCAACTCGTAATTATTGAGAGAATGAAACCCACATGACAGTTCAACAGTAGATATAATGTTTATCTCCAGTCTTATATAATCAGCCAACTCATGGAAAACTGCAAAAACACTTTCTTAGCAAGTATTCAACGCAAAGTTATATGGCTTAGAGCCACTATAATGTACCAACTCTTACAAAAATGAGTCATCTGTCGAATATATATAGCCAATCAATTTTGACACCATTCTACATGTTCACAAGGTAATGCTTGGCAATCTTCCAAAGGTCCTTCCATAGTTTTTTGCCAGAGGTATAGGATTTACTTCATTGACAGTAACAAAATATATGGCATCTATTTAAGAACTAAGCTCAAAATTCAAGTGTTCTTAAAATGTATTACTCCTATTTGTTAAGATTTAATGTAATTAGTGATTAAATACTGAGAGGTTTACATATGTGATATTAAATTCAAATGTGTAGCTTAATAATTTTCACCACACCTTCCCAATTATCTGTAATCCTGTAAATTCAGCTGAACTATCCATGATCACACAAGGTTTTTTCAGAACAGACCTTTTGAAAATTCAGCTGAATATTCTCTCAAGAACAAAAAGATCAGCTAATTTTTTTCTAGAAATTATAGAAAAATTCGAATTAATTTATCACAAAATACCTGAAAACACGATTTTGCATAATATGTATGTCCCCATCAATTTTTATGTATATTATGATATTATATTAAATCAGCAACATTCTTAATGATTTTATGTGAGAAAAAAACATGTAAAAATGAGGAACTTGTAATCCTTTCACAATCATGGCTTCAGCCAAACCTCATTGTATATTTAATAGAGATCTGTCTACAGGAAAATGGGGTGAACATGGAGGTCAACCTGTAAACCGCCATGCCCAAATACCGGTATATCCATCGCATGTATACAGCAGTACATTAACTTAGATGCATTCACACACAACAGGTTTACTATTTCTCTGTCCCTTTTTTTGATGGAGCATTTTTCAGAACTTTATTTCTCGCCTTTAACATTACTCGACAAATTAAAATACTCTTTCCTTTAGAATCTACTGGTACTCCAATATCATATAGAAGTAAAATATGATGTCATACCAAGCCATGGAAACTGTTATTAATTTTACAGTGGCTCTAGTCATCAACAACTTTTATCATTGGTGCTAAATCAGGTCAAGTCCAACAGCAACTAGCCGATGAATACTTAAAGTCTACCGGGCCGACTGCAAAAGTGAAAGGCATTTTAAAGCTATTGTACAGCACACCATACACACAGAAAATAACGATTTTTTTGCTGAGTCATTTTAAAGCTAGACATTTGTTGATCTGTTCATGGAGGTAGCAAATAGATAACAAAACGCGGTTTTGAAGTTAGATGAAGGGTTTGATGTAAATCATCAGCTTTCGATATAGTCACATAATTTGGAGATATGTGATTGAATTCAGAGTTCCACATGAACTTTGGCCCACTATCCCTTGTCTAGGGATTAGCATTGTACAAATTTTACTTTGTTCAACATCACGTGAATATTTGAATTTATTTTTAAGTTTATATCATCTTTAGTTGAAGAAATGACACAGAGACAAAGTTTGAAGAAATCCACTGGTTAGAGCACGTCCATTATTCTGTCATTTTCACCTTTCATTTTAGTATTTTAAAACTACTTCGTTTTTATTCAGATAAAAAATGTACAGCTCATCATCTGCACTTTCTGTGCCAAATGTCTTCACGACCATGGAGTGGGGTCAGAGAGTTGTATTGTCTCTCATGAAATATTTTTCTTTACAATATGTTCACTTTCTTGTAATACTGCAGAAAGACATGACTCACAGGAAATTTCAAATGTGTGTATCAATAATAATTTGCTCAAAAACGAAGTGGAAAAACGATAATGACATTCAGTTTCACGAAAATCAACAAGGGAGCCTAAAAGTATCCTTAACAGGTTGCTTTTTGATGAAAACTTTGACATACATAGTAAACATATTATACTGGATGGAAAAGACAATATCATACCTTAGTTGTTATGACTTTGAAATTTCCACAGACAAAAATAGACGCCAGATCTGCTGAACTTCCAATCAATGCAGATTAGTCCAGTGAAGCTCCGAGTAAAAGAATCAAAAAGTATACAAGTATCCCTGGCTATGGTAAAATTTGACTCAAAAGGAGTCTGGAATGTTGCTGCACTTGCGCAGAACAAGTAGGTATAATGAAGTCACATGATTTACGTATTGTGGAACAGTAAAGCAATGGGTCCAAACATGTAGGTATTCAACACTGACGTCACATGATTTACAACAAACTTATTGTGTTACGCTGTTGAAGGAGTAAAGAAATAGGTTCAGAGTTCAGCCTTTCCTGACCTTTAATGCCTGTCAAGATTCTAATTGTGTACTCAAATGACCTTTAGTGAGTACATACCGCTGGAAAGAACACCCACAGGAACCAGTTCAACAGTAGATATTGCATTGATCTCCAGTGAAGTAGATGAGTAGATATCTTAAGATTTTTTAACTACAAAATAACTGTGCACGTCATATGGACCCACTGTTCAAATTCATCCTCTTGCGAGAATGATAATTATTTGCAGCAAATCAAATTTGGACACAATTTTATATGCATTCATGTTCACAAGTTAATGCTTGGCAACCTTCCAAGTTTCCTTCCACAATTTTAAGCACAGGAATAGGATTTACCTCATTGACGACTTCAACTTTCAATATAATAAATTTATTGAGATCACATTCAGAATAAATTTCAGAATTCTGTATTCTGAAAAATGTATCATCCTTATTTATGTAGATTGAACAGCATGAGGGATTAATACTGACAAATTTACAAGATTACAAATGTGACATTAGATTCAAATTTGTAAATTTATAGATAGTTCAACACCTTTTGGATTATGAGTGATCCAAGCAAAACTTAGTTGAGCTTTCCAGAATCATGACAAACATCGGTGAAAAAATGACAGCTGATTTTTTCAGAGATTAGACCAACCGAAACTGCAACTGAACATTCTTAAATCGTGTTTATAACAGTTTTGCATCATTTTGATGTGAAAGTTGTCTTTGCAACCATTTTTCTATATTTCTTTGCTCATCAATTTTTATGCACTTTAAGATAATATCATGTACTCTGAAAAATAAGCACAACATGAAATAATTTTGTTGTGATAAAAACCCTTTACAAATGAGGAAGTCTTAATCCTTTGAAACAATGTTTTGGCCAAAACCCATTGTGTTCAATAAACAGGCAATTGTGTAGAACAGGTCAGCCTGTAAACCGCCATACCCAAATATATTCATCACACCTTTACAGCACTACATTCATTTGAATACACTCGCACAAAACAGGTTCAGTATCATCTCTGAAAATTCAGCAGCACATGCAATAATTTTGTCGTGAGAAAAAAAGTTTACAAATGAGGAAATCTTTATCCTTTCACCACCATGGTTTCAGCCACAACCTGATGTATTCGACAGTGACCTATTTACATGTCAATTGTGTTGAACAAGTCAACTTTAAACCACCATGGCAAAATTCATTTATCACACGTACACAGCACTACGTTCACTTGAATACATTCACAAACAACATGTTAAATATAGACTCTATCTCTTTTGTGGACAAAGCTTGGTTCAGAAATTTCTTTCTCGCCTTTAACATCACTTGACAATTGAAAATACTCCTTTCCTTTTGCACCATATTCAATATCATATTGAGCCATGGAAGCTATCATTAATGTTTACAGCAAAACTTGGTTAATTATTTTCATCATCGATATTTAGTCAGTTAAGTCACTAACTCAGCTGACTGAATACCTCAAGTATCCATGGCATGCTGCCGAAATGAAAGGAAGGCATTTTGAAAATATGTGTACGGTAGCTATACAGAAGATAATTATTTTTGTTGTAGTGATATTTTAGTACATGTTGAGAATGTTTCAGGAAAATGAATATGAATACAGGAGGCAGAAAACAGACGATTTAACATGATTCTGAAGTTTGATGGTGGACTTGGATCAATACACATACTGCAACAGTTTATGTATGAGTCACATTAAATTTAGTGATCAATGATACAATTCAGGGTTCGACAAACCAAGCTTTGGTCAACTATCCCAGGTCAAGTAAGTGTCAAGGACCATTAAAATGTTCAATGGTAGTCAGACAAGATAATGAGTTTTGATAGGTATGTAGGGATGATACAACAAATAAACACAACTTTTCAATAATGTTTTTAAAATGCATATTTTTTAAGCATTTGAGTAATGTGTTTATATATCCTTTATTATCACATCGATAGACGTCAAATTCTTCTTCTGTTGAAAATATAACAAAATACTTACAGGTTGAACAACTATTGATTCAAATAACCATTTACTCATCCTTGCTTTGACTGAAGTCTCCGAGGGAACTAATGTTGATGGTTTCTATGGTAACTAGAATAATGTTGTATACTTTGTCTACTTTTTCAGAATCATGTGTCTAAGGGACATTAGTAATTAGGGCTATGGTTACGGTTAGGGTTAGCAGTTTAAATGTTTAAAATTAATATCTCACAGATTTCTCTACTCTAGACTGAAAGATCTGTCGCTCAAGGCGCTCCCTACAGGGGAGCATAGAGGGCGCCCTCAAGCAACGGATCTTCCAGTCTACCTCTACACGACTCGTACCTTTAGACATAAACTTAACCTTAACCCTAACCAGGAATGCCCTGGGACATGTTATCTGGAGACTTTCTTCCATGGACCCATCGCTACATTGCATAGAACAGGTTTAATTAAGATGGTAGGTGTATGATTCTTCAAATTGAGAAATTTGAAGTATTCACAGCTCAACTGACACAGATCATAATAATAATTTTTCCGGTGCTTTAATCTGCTTTCCCCAAAAGGCTATATTTTGGCTCAAAAACCTGTAAAACACCTCATTAAATGTTTAACTCCAAACTGGTGTTGCTTTCCACAATTTATTCAGCTTCCAATAAGATCAATTGTCATATACAAGCTGCACAATGATTGGTTGATGAAGGATATTTTGTTTAGTTAGAGTTATTGAGTGCCTTTGAAATGGTCCGGATTTCATTCCATTTCCATGTCACTTGATGATGTACTGTCATCGGAATCTGGTGGAGAACAGGCATAACAGACCTCCTGACAAGAGGATAAAATACAAAGTTGGTATTCACAGACAAATTACAGTAGCTTGATTGGAACTAATTCATTTGGATGATTGGATCTTTAAATTTTTCACATTTCTCAAAAGTGTTAGGTGCTCCACAGCTGAATGTCGCGATATTACAAATTTCTCAGAGAAACAAGTGTGTAACTTACAAAGAAAAGCAGAGGAGGTTACATTATTTTGCAGATTATATCGACATTACTTCACCATCCAATTATCCCAAATTAGTTCCAATCGTGTTCAAATAAAATAGAAATAATATACGTATTCTGGATTGCAGAAGCTCAAAGTGAGTTGCCATGGGGATATTATAAGACACTGATTTGGTTCTGTGTGTCTCATACATTGGTCATGTGATCAATTTTGGCCAACAGCGATTTTGTGGTGAATGTCTGCAATGATCAGGTGACCACTTACAACCAATCATTAAACTTGTTGACATTTTTGTTGGACAGCTGTAATAGCTTGTAATCAAATTAAATTATGTAACCAAATTCAGCCATCAGAACAATACGAAACATTCATTTTGCTGTAGTGATTCATTATTTTTATATAGTTGACTATACATAGCATATTCCTGCTACTTTCCAGTTTAGAGAATGTGACATTCATACACCACATATTACATTTCAAAAATCCTTACTTGCATATCTGAAGAAGCCTGGGCTAAATCTTACTTATGAAAACAATTTGACTTATTAGGGAGCCTCCTACAGCTTAATGGAACAACTTAACCCCAGAAGTATATTCATTTGTAAGGTTGCCTAGTGTGAGCCCATCGGACTTCTTCAGCCATGCATCTTCTATTGTTTCATAACCTTTACAGATCCACCTGTATGTCTCCCCAACACTGTTTTCAGTGTTTCATAACTTTTATCCATCCTTTTGTATGTCTTCCCATTACTTTCAGCAGTGTTACATAGTCTTTATAGACCCACATGTATGTCTTCCCAATACTCTTTTCACTGTTTCAAAACCTTTATCTTTCCACTTCGATGTCTTCTCAATACTTTCAGCAGTGTAACATAATCTTTATAGACTCACCTGTATGTCTTCCCAACACTCTCTGCAGTAGGCCATGTTACAGTTCTCAGATTCACAGTGATGTGTGTTGGCATCCTCTCTTTCCTTACAGATCAGACAGCGTTTCTTTCCAAGTCCAAGCAAAGCCAAACAACAACACAGCTTTGGAAACTTTATCTGAGTGACGTCAGTATGCTGTGATCAGCCTGAATTGACATATTGAGAATTGAAATTGGTGTATCTCAGTTAGCTATTTTCGATATTTTTGAATTGCCTTATACTGCTCGAGTGTGTTGCTAAGAAATAAAGTGAAATGAAATAAAGTATAATTTTCAATTACAATTGTTCTTGCACTCATTTGTGAGCTCACTGTATTTTGTGACCTGTCGTGAGTGACATTTCTCTGAAGGAGAATAGTATTACCATTTGAGGCAAAAAATATCATTCTGGTGACATAAACAATAAAATATTAATGACGATCTCAAAATGTGGGGATGTTATAAACAAAACTAACAATGAGCGTAACAGGAACTGAAATGCTGTGACACTGAAATATTATGACAAACATTAGCCATTCCATGTCTAAGAGTCACAGACTAAAAATTCTCCAAGACGGACTTGAGCCGAAGATCCTGGAGCGCCCTCTCATAACTAACTCTTTCAGTGTATCCACGTCTGTCATAATGTGTGTATCACAATGTTGTTAATTACGATTTCGGTCGAAAAACAACAAACAAACAAACAAACAAACAAGGGGATAACTGTACTTACCTCAAGATTTTCTTCACATGCCAATCTTCTGACCTCTTTGAGAAATGTTCAGAGCAACTTAGTTATGTAAATAAAAAGTATAGGACTCAAATCAGTAAACAAGTACACATGTATCTCATGGATTTTTTTTGAAATTTTAATGTAAAACTTGAATAATTGACCCAGTTGTTCATAAGTTTCATTGATTTTGAAAGTGCAATATTAATTTATAGGGTTGTTTATTACTGCATTCTCTAATATCGCTAGGTCTTGCTGAGAAATCTACAAACATCAGGAATAATACGTTGCAATAAGACATGAAATGATAAATACAAAGTACAACAAACGAGGGGATGGGGTGGATGTAAAGTGCATCCCAAAATTACAGGGTGAAATGTAAAACTACTTGAAGAGCCAATCACAAAGCCGTAAATACATATGGAATATTTATATTGCTATATGCTGCAGTTGCCATATTAACAGGCCATGTAACAGTTATTATACAACATACCTTTAGGTAGAAGTAAGTACAGATAACACGACGCAGTCTCAGTTCGTGGCTTCCAGGTAGAGGAGGAACCAAACTACAAACGAACATCAAAATATGAGATACATAGTGGAAGATGGAAGATGTGACGGATATGGTATACAAGCTGCAAAACGAAAAAAAATGGTTTTGTAAGAAAACGCTTCTCATTCGATTTTTCTCGAGAATATTTGGAGTATCTTGACTAGTCACGCTTGGAAAACCGTTTCTCGTTGTTCAATATGTTGAGATAATATCTTGAATTTTCCTTTGTTACGCTTGACACACAGGTCAAATGCTGAGAAAATTTAAGGTGAAAGTCATTCGGCAACCATACTTCACTCAGAAGCCACATAAAAACAAAAAAGAGCAGGGTATAAAATAACTCTAATAAAAACACGACCATGGTAATATTTTTTGTCCGAGTCGGTTGAACGTTTGCTGATGAAGAATGAGAGAGATTTTAAAGCCCAGCTATTGTTGTATACGGTAATACGGTAGATGTAATTTGAATGTTTATTGCATGTATTAAAGGTCCATACCTGTATTGGTGGAGACACTGTCAATGGAATGTTCACTGTTGAACCCTGACAGCATCGTACGGAACAAGTGTGCAACAGCGCCATCACCATAAATCCGCAATCGAATGGCATGGGTTCCTGATAATATGAAGAAATGACGTCAGGTATCACCAACTACACATTGCGATAACTCTTACAGCATTTGGCCGACTGCATGTGTGCATGTTTATTGAGCGAACTATTGAAACTGTTTAATATTGTTTGTATCTGTGTCACAGACGTACAAGCGAAAGTGTCAGACTTATTCAGGATTAAATTTTAACATTTTTCGTACGCATACAAGGCAGAATCGATGGCCCACATTAATTTGTCAGAAAAGTTTTAACTACATTTAAAAAAGTTTTGTTTGAAAATTCTCTGATCTGTCTGACTATCCCTGGCTATCAATCTTGCCTTTCGTTCATTCATTAAAGTTTTGTCGCGAACTGATGCAAATATCGAGACGCAAAATGTCAAATCCTCGCTCAGTGTGCACTGTGACTCGGCCAGTCAACCTTTCAGTCTTGGATTCAGTCTGTCTGTCTGTCTGTCCGTCTGTCTTTACATCAGTTTTCATCGATCAAGATAACTTACTCGCAAAGTGATAGTGACTTTACTGTGTCTGGAGACGATATCAACAATATGGTAAACTAGATAGTCGAATATTGATACGATAATTGATATCAAGATGTTTAGAAACACTATCAAGGTTCCAAGCATCTGTCGAGAAAGAGAACGAAACCAAAATGTTTCATGAAAAACATGTTTCAGGCATAAAGAAATGTAAACGTTCAGAAGACATTGGTAGTTGATCTGCAGTGCCACTGTGTCATCAACATCATCGTCGCAGTCGTCGTCGTCATCATCATCATCATCATCATCATCATCATCATCATCACCGTTGCCTTGAAAATGCTTTTCAAAATTAACATTTGCTACCTTAGCCAAGTTAAATGAAAGTAACCATTCGATGTTGTACTCACAAGTTTTGTCTTTTCGACGGCGACTAGTGCAAACTTTGTCGGAACTATCAGTTCGGATCTTTCTGCTTTCTTTAGCAGCATCAGTGTCCGTTTATTCTGTTCGTAAAAAGATACTTCATTAATTATCGAATGAGGAAGCCGATTTCTCAACAGGAAGTCCACAGGATCCGAATCAGAGAGAGATTTCTTTTTTTAGGGCAATTACCCATCATATTATAGAAAATATTAAGATTCTACCAATTTTTTTACGATACTTTTGAAATTAAAATGTCAATTGTTGCTGGTCATGCATTTGTTGTCATTCAATTATGCAGAACCATTTATCAAGCACGCCAAAGTTGTTTTGGTAGGTTGAAAATTGATTATGACAACGCTTTCTACAAATATTTCTTTTCCCAAATCGAGCTGGTACCGATGAAGACTGGAAGTAGGGAAGGGGGCATGGAACCTTACTACATATTTGCCCTCAATACCCGGTATTTTCGCCTATCTTCAATTCTTCTAAAGTATGATGTCATATAGACATTGTCGAATGTTATTTCACCTGTGTAGTGTTTGTTGTAGCCATGGGCACTAAATAGATATATAGATAAATAAACAAAAAAAGGGAACGTTACTTTTTACATAAAATAGACTGTGTTTTCAAAGAAAAGATGTTTTATCATGATGACTCATTTTTTCAATGATCACTTTGGCAAAACACAGCTGACAATAAACCAAGTGATATTATATAATATAATGCTTATCTATATCAACCTACAAATTGCGCCAAACTTTTCAAATAGTTACAAAATATCCTGGCCCAGACATCTTTTTCACTAACCTGTTCACCACCATAATTTTACCCAAACTCACTGTTATCAATATGGTGATAGTTGACTTGCTGACAGGGAATTCGGGATGGGGTTAAAGAGACAACTTTATGTATGGAAGCATTCTGGAAACACGATTGGAACTAATTTGGGATAATTGGATCTTTATATTTTTCAAATTTCTCAAAAGTGTTATGTTTCCTATAGCTGAATGTTGCAGTATTAAAAATTACTCCAAAAAACAAGAGTATAACCTAAAAGAAAAACAGACAAGCCTATATTTTCATATTAAACCGACATTACTTCACCATCCAATTATCCCAAATTAGTTCCAATCATGTTTGGAGTAACTGAGAGAAAAATTGTCGAAAAATTCTCAACCCAACACCTTTTATTCCCGACGTCTAACTAGGCAATGCGCATGCCATTGTTATTTGTTGTTTTTTGTTGATTTTTCACTCAGAGAGCGCTAAAAATCCGATTCGACAAATCCGAGGAGCACTGAAATTTCGAATCGACTGATTTGTTCTTTCTAGGAAGCTGCCATGATTGGTAGCATAACGTTACTCAGATTTGTAGAAATTTTACTAGTAAAAATCCCTTAGTATTTCTGATTATGTCTATATGATATATAACATTATGGTCGTCGAGTCTATGCACACTTGATGATCCAGATTTCCATACAGTCAAAGGAGTTAGGTCTCCCTGTCACTTAGCCATCGATAGTACCACGGCTTGTGATCTTGCCATGTGTCAATGTGAGATAAAAACAAAGAGGAACTTATATGGTTATTTAGAGTACAAATGAGATGTAAATTCAAAATGAATGAATATTGATAACGACTTGTGAAGTAAAGACTGGCGTAACGGTATCTGATCTTTTTTTCCAAAGAAATCTCCATCACGTCCTTGGTTCATAATGCTTACTCTACCCGCCTACAAGCATGAAGCCCGGTTAGCTCAGTCGGTAGAGCGTGGGACTTTTAATCCTAAGGTCAAGGTTCGACCCCCTTAGCGGGCGACTGCTTGCATTTTGTTGATAAACTTATAGTATTCGCAGCTCGGCGAAGGATACTCTCAAGGCTTTGCACAGTTGTGACGTCATCAAATGACGTAACAAATGACGATGCAAATGTTGAGCATGGCGCTGTTCCACCATTATCGCTGCGTGCAAATTTAAACTGCTCTGCGTTTGGTGTGTATGGTCACTGTAGATTTCTTAACAGGTCTCGTGGCACTGTAAAAGTGTTCATGTGATCAATGATGTTTGCCTATTTTCCTTCCATTCATTGAACGTATTAATCGCCATTGTAATTTAAAGAAATTTAACAACACATTGCATAGAGCAACAATCGGTAGTATATCTAACATTTGCAACTGATCAGAGAAGTGAAATGGATTGTGCAGTGTTTATACATCTACCATTGAGAAAAATAGCGCTCAATCAAATGATTCAGTATAGCAGCAAAAAGTTCACAAATTGTATGTCCTTTGGTAACGCTGCTTACAATTTGCTTAAACAGAATCTACGAATAAATGGCGAATGAATTCATTGAATGTTTAACATTTGAACGCTTGCTATATCGCTACAGCTTTACAAAACATACACAATTGTCAGAACCACATCGGATATTCAAAAAGTCCGCAAATTGTGTTTTTGATAATGTTGCTTAAAATTTGTCTAACAAAAAGTCAAATTCTACAAATGGATCATGACATGATTAATATTTGAATGTTTGCTATATCGCGAAAGCTTTCGTAACCACATTTGAATCATCAAATTTTGTCTTGGCTTGCTTTCAGCTTCTCAGAATCCCCGCCGTCTTTCTGAAACGTTTAAACATCGTCGTATGAATCACAGAATTACGGAGCTTGTACGCTTTATGCATTGGTCTGATCGTTATTGGTAAGCGATCAAATTGCCATACCCTGGCCTTTGTTTTAGAGAGTGACATGATTGTTCCCTAATTAAATGATTTATTACATAGAAATACATTTGTCAATAATTTTAATATTTTTTTTGTCAAGAAATCATTACGTACGTTACACACACGCAGTCTAAGCTGATCATTATGTTATTTCAGCATGAGTTTTGAAGTACACCAAGAAAGGAGTAACAGTAATATTTAAATCGCGCTTTAATTTTTATTTTCCAGCATAGTGCTGCATTGTTGTATACGTACCTGAAAAACATCAAAACGAAGTTGAAAGCGACGAAACTTTTAATGATGGTTGCCACGGTGACAAGCCATCGTTTCTTCGTTTCAAATTCATTTTCAACGGCGAGTCTGATGTCCTCGGCTGTTTTGATGTCTACTTTTTCTGTTCTTTGCACAACCTAGTGAAAATATGATACCACCGTTTTGAGAGCAATTGTCAAGTATATTGATAAGAATCTGTGAGACAGTGAGAGGTTACAATGATAGACCTTTGAGCCAAAATTCGGATGACCGTGCACCTAAACTCGTTAACCCCTTTTAACTGTATGTGGGTCGGTCACTTTATGGAAATCGAATAATGAACCGGTGAGACACTCTATCTGTAGACTGGTCATAGTTGTCGACATTCATTCCACATCGAAGTCGGCGAAATATTCCTTGTATGTATAATTCGAGGTTAACACTTTGTCTGTAACCTCCGAAACGACTTGATGAAGTTTCAAAACGTTACCTGCCATCCCATTTCAACTTGAAAATGTTTGTCGAATTCCTCCTCGGCTTGATCAGATTCCTTGTAAGTGTCACCGAACCCAGGGTTAACAGCCTCGTCTGTGTCACAGAGGGAGTCGAAACCTGAAAAAGAGAGAGAGAGAGAGAGAGAGAGAGAGAGAGAGAGAGAGAGCGAGAGAGAGAGAGAGAGAGAGAGAGAGAGAGAGAGAGAGAGAGAGAGAGAGAGAGAGAGAGAGAGAGAAGGGGGGTTCAACTGACAGATTCAACTGTACATTGAAATAAAAAGTTGTGAATCCCATAAACCACGATATGTTTACATCATCCCGAAAAGTAACGTTATCTTTAGCTTTATTAAACTGCCCTAACTTGATAATCTACAATTAACCAGGATATATTGCCTGGTAAAATTCTCACCTTGTACAATCTTGCAAAGGACCGTTAATTTCATTGGTGCACACAGTAGATCTTTGACGCCAGGTACTTTGATTGCTTTGTGACATTTCCTTTCAGCTTCTTTAAATTTCTCCTTGCAATGGACCACACCAGCGTTGAAAACATCTGTAGTAAAACAAAACGACGGGAAATTAGGAACATTCAGAGAAGAGCTGAATTACTGAGTCATTAAGGGATCAGAGTGTTGGGGTTCATATCAAAGCTCTTTGTGGAAGAAACTTTTTATCGTCAAGGTTTTTCAAAATACATTTATTTTTCTTAGTAGAGTTAACAGAAGAATTGGGGCCGTTTTGAATTTCAAATATCGGTAAATCTTTGTAATCTGTTTCTCTAGTACCAAAATTTGCACGGTGATCCTCAAAGAATGGTCGAAATGATCCCTGAGATAAATTAGCGCAAAGTCACTTTAGACGTGCGTACTACTTTAACTGGACGTGTAGCATATGTAGCTCAGAGCATGTTCAAACAATCATGTCAATCTCTCGTATGTTAGTAGACATTTTGTATGTGAAGGACGACTTAAGGACTACAGAGTTGTTTCGACAATGTTTTTTCACGGTTTGAACAGCGCAATCGTTTGTCCTCCTGTCATTTTTATTTATATTCTGTTAAAGTCATGTAATATGGCAGAATATCATCACTCATCAAAAATAAGAAATGCATCATTTGGCGATAATCCCGTTGGCGACAGTCTCTGGAAAATTGGGTACCCATGCATGTTCAAAAATTATACCGGAAAAGGGGAATGTCCGTGAAAACACGAAGAAGAGGTGCTTTTGTAGCAAAGCCGATCCGTGAAATAATGAGAATACCCTTTTGAAATCTGGTAAAAAAATTCCTTTTACATACATCCATGTCAGGGCTAAATGGAAAATGAGATAGTATAATATAATGTTACTTTAAACTATAGTAAATACAGGCGAAAATACTAGACTACATTTTGGAGTTTTCAACTATCAGTGCCAATCGTTCTTTACAACGATGAAATGGCTGTTACTATATTTTGAAATCATTTCTCGCTTTCTTCAGCTTTTGTAAATTAAGGGTATATTTTGGGCTAATTGTTTCCTATATTTCTCAAATAAGGTTGTATTTTTTCGTAGGAAATTCCAAGGTAAGGGATGATATGAAATTTTACTGAACAATCGTACATATACCTAATCTCGTGACTGTCACTGCCACGTCGGGGCTGAAATGTATAAATTTGTGAAGAATATAATGACCTCGAATGAAACACTATTAAATCATTCCTCACGTGCGCAGAACATTGTGTCGTACATTATAAAGTGGTTAACCTTTGCATCTGTAATCCAGTTTGTCTCTGTAGTTGTCTTCAGGATTCTCTTTTTTCTTGGTCTCTCTTTGCATGCCTTCGTCGTCTTTCTCAACTTCATCTTCTATTTTCACAATTCTTCTTTCAGTTTTCCTGATATCTCCTGCATGTCTTTACTTTGAGACTGTGCAATATCAAATCAAAACAGATATAATGCCATTTCTAAACAAAATTCAAAAGCTACATCTTTGAACGATTTTAACGGTACCGTTTACTTAGCAAATTTAGACCACACTATATCTTATTTCAGCAATGCGATACTCTGACAACTCTTCAAGTGGCCAAAATTTACAACCGGCGTCTACCTTAGACTGCATAAATGGCCCCATGATGACATCTTTCCACTCTCTTCCACATTATTTATTCGACAAAATAGTATAAGGTTTGCCTGATTGCTTTGAAAGATCACCTCAGGGGTCAAAGTTCAAGGGTGAGTTTGTTACCTGTATATCTTTGAGGACATCTGAAAAGGGTTGGTGCATTAGTTCGTAGAGTAATTTACTGTTGTTGTAGGTCAGTGATGCAGTACAGCTGATGGACCGTGAAAGCTCCCTGGCGTTGGTGAAGATGTTTGTAACCGGACCTTACATAAACAAAGGGAATACTTTGATGATACAGTACATCTCATTATGGCAACCAGAGGAGACCAACGATAACAATAATGATAATGATGATGATGATGATGATGATGATGATGATGATGTTGATGATGATGATGATGATGATGAGGATTGATGATGATGATGATGATGATGATGATGATGGTGGTGTGGTGGTGGTGGTGGGACGATGATGAGGAACTGTTGATCACGTACGGTCATAAAACGTGTATGAATGTGGTTATTGTTTGAACGACGAAGAAACTTTCTGCCACGGCGACGATGCTGCTGCTACTACTGATGATGATGATGATGATGATTATCATAACGGCGACGACGAAAACGTCTGCACCAATGATAATGTTGATGACGGTGATGCTGATATCATCTTAGACAATGTGCTGGTGACGATGATGTAAATATTAGTTATTCAACCAAAGGATATCTCATCGACAATTATTATGGGAACTTGACGATGTCTATCAATAAACTATCATTCATGTAGTCATAGTGGCATATTATAAACTTTACTCATTTTTTCATTGAAATAATGACAGTTCGTGTTGTTGGAATGTGGACTGCAAGTACGAACACCGTATAAAATGTAGATACCCTGATTCAAAACAACTTACCACCTAATAACATAGCGATAGTCATGGTGCTGACGATATTTCTACCATACTTGCTGAACAGATATGGGATAACCAGGATTATGGTACATCGAATCTGAGTGGATGTTGCAAAGCCTATAGCCAGCAGCGCCTTGATAGCGCCCCCTATCAGCAACTTTTCTCCATCAGTGAAAGGTAGCCGGATCAACACAGTAAAATAAAGAGCTGAAAGTGAGGATGGGAGAACAACTTGTTCCGTAATTTAAAGACTTTATCAAAAATGATATATCAGTCACCTGTAAAGGCACAGAGATCTTGAAAATGTCGCCACCGAAAGTGTAACTGTACAAAGAATATATAACTAAAACTGCATTCACTGAACATAAAAAAATACGAAAACAAGTCGAGAGTTTAAATGATGTCGGTAAGGAACCCTACACTACATTATTTTAGTTCAATTTCAGGGGTGAATGCCGTACGTCACAGCTTACCGACGTGCAGTTACTCCAAACTGTTTTTGCTGTTTGAGCTTATACCGTGTGAAGAAACTCAATGATTAGCATCGTATCCTGAAAAATCAACTAAAATTTCATTGCGCAGAAAAAGATTTCTCGCCGTGAGTAACGAGCTGAGAAATGCCCTATCTTCATGAACACTCACCCACGCCAACCGCTGAACCAAAACAGAACCCAAGCACTGTTTTTATTAATCTATATTCATCAGCCTTGCTCCATAACAACTTCTCCAAGCGAGGAAAATGACGCCGCAATGCTTCTCTGAAACCTTCCGAAATAAATAAATAAATAAATAAATAAATAAATAAATAAATAAATAAATAAATAAACGTTAACATATCTTTGCCATTAATTGTCACCTCTATTTTAAGAATCGCCGTTATGCTTTGCGATATTTTCACTTGGTTACTTATTTAAGAAATTAAACCGAAGGTGAACACGCTTATACTATTTTGACGCATAGCATGCATCTTTTTTATTCAGTGTGAAATCTGATATTGCCGGAGGGAAGGCAAAACGTATCAAATGGTGACTTGTTGTTTTGCTTTTACCGGATTTCAACGTTTAACACCAAAACTATCACTTAGCATGTTTTGCACATCTGTACTTTGATATGAGACAAGACATAGTATGTACATATAAAACCAAGCACCAAGCATCTCTACGGCCGCCGAATGACGTAAACTCCTCGTGAAATAAGACGACATACATTCAAAGTTTATGAGAAAGAACGACAAACGTACTAAATCAAAACAAAACAAAACAAAAGCAAAATGCCACTGTATGCCTACGGCTCCATCCCATCTAGCTACTGATCTATCAGAGAACGTCTAGAAATAGACTTGTCGAGAGTATTGGTTAGAATAAGCCAAAAAGTGTGACGAAAAAAAAACACATTTAAAAGTCAATGTGAACGAAGGTGTAAATTGGATATTACCTGTGGAACACTTCTGTAAACAAACGGCCAAACATTTCATTTCTCTGTGATTTCTGCAGCATAAAAGTTTAAAATTAAAGAAGAACTGTTAGTACGGTGGCCCCTACACGCCACGGAATTCTACTACTTTTGAATATAAACTCTAATTTTTCTTGACAATATCTTTAATATTTGTAAGAGATTTTATTTCTCCACCGCAAACTTTTAATTTTGTACGGGCAACATTATCTTAACATTATCTTAACTTTAACTTCTCGAAAGTATTTTTAGTTTTAACAATAAAGAAAATATGTTTCTCAAAAGTATTTTTATTTTGTAAACAAACGTAAAAATTTTTCAAGATAACAAACTCCCCTACACGTCATTGAAATTTATTACTTTTGAACATAAACTCATATTTCTTGACAATATATTTAATATTTGTAAGAAATTTTATTTCTCCACAGCAAACTTTTATTTCTGAACGGGGAAACTTTATTTTTGGGGTAAACTGTTTTTAAAAACTTTTAACAAAAACACTTTAACTTTTAAAAAATAACTTTAACTTTGAACAAAATATTTGTTTCTCAAAAACGTTTTTTATTTCGAAAAGAAGTAAAAATTGTTCACAGCAAGAGTTTAAGATTTTTGCTGAGCGCGAACTGAGTTACTTAAATGACATAACCTTATGTTTTTAGAGCAGAAAACTTAAATTCTTAAAGAAAAGTTTTATTTTTCAGGAGTAAAATTAATTTCTTTATGGAAAAAAGATTTTCTCAGAGCAGCAAATTGAAATATAGTGAATAAAACTTTTTCTCAATGGACAGAAATTATTTTCTGAAGACAACAAAACTAATTTTTTCAAGAATATTTTCTACATATGAGTGTGGTTTAAGAATTTGGTAAAACTGAACTGAGAAAGAACAAAAAGGAAGGATGAAAAAGTCAAACTTACTTTTCTTCAGAGCGAAATTTATTCCTGAGGAGAAATATTTCATGTGAGGGCGCAATTACCTATAATGCATAGCAAACTCTTTCCAGCGAGAGTGAACATATTTTTGGGAAGAGTAAAACATTTTTCCGACGAGCAAAACTATTTTAACGGCGGCGGAAGTTAAAGTATCCCACCATGCAACACCCAAGTGTGATGACCCAGAGTCTCCGAGTTGGTAGCCGGTATCAGACAGTTCGTGTTCGTGTCGGCTACATGGACGATCTGCTCTCCGAGACAACCATGACTGACTTCATAACAGTCATAAGCGATACGGGCACGCCCGCCCGGCCCTACCCTGCCTGCGTACGATGCTGTGTGTTGGGGCTGTATAACGCCGGGAACTCACAACATCATACACAGGGCTACGGGCACGCGGGTCAGTTGCCACTTGTCTGAGTCCCCGAAGAACGTTTTATGTTTGAGTGATTCGTCCTGACGGCAGACGGTGTGCGACGGGACCGCATTGCGGTTTTCATTAGCTCTGCATTGCATAGCCCTGCGTACACGGTACAGGTCTGTGTGTTCCCGGCGATACGCTGGGAACACACAGACCTGTACGCAGGGCTATGCATGGCAGGGCTGTGTGTTACCGGCGTTATACAGTCTCCCACTACATAACACCGGTAACACACAGCCAATGTGTGTGATATTCATTTTTTCTAAGAGGAGAAGCCAGATTCGTAATTTATAGAAACTGAAAGTGAACCGAGCCCGCCAGATTTGACCACAGTCGCGGACTGGTTTTGACTTTCACGTGTTTTGCGGGGTCAAAAACGTGAAAGTCAACCAGCCCGTAAAAGGCATATCCCGTCCGAAAACGCCACAGCAGTGGACCCACAACTACTGTATTGAACCAGGCTCGACTGTGGTCAAATCTGGTGGGCCAGGTTCAGTTTCAGTCGAAGACTCTATCAATTACGTATCTGGCTTATAGAAAAGATGACTATCACACAACATAACATTAACAACACAGAAACTGATGAAGGAATAGCTCTGCATGGCAGGGCTGTGTGTTACCGGCTTTATGTGGTGGGATGCCGTATAACGCCGGTAACACACAGCCAATGCAGAGCTAATGAAGGAACCCGATGCGTCCATCCCGTCGCACAACGTCTGCAGTCAGGACGAATCACTCAAACACAAAACCGTTCTTCGGGACTCAGACAAGTGGCAACTGTTGAACTGACTCGTTTGCGTGCCCGTGCCCATAGCCCTGCGTACGATGCTGTGTGTTCCCGGCGTTATACGGCCCCAACACACAGCATCGTACGCAGGCAGGGTAGGGCCGGGCTAGCTGCAGTACAGTACGGCAAACCGTCTGACCCAAATACCCAGGTAAAACCTCGAGGTACTGTACTGCAGCTAGGGCCGGGCTAGCGTGCCTGTATCGCCGATGAAGTCAGTCATGGTTGTCTCGGAGACTCTGGGTCATCAAACTTGGGTGTTGCATGGTGGGATACTTTAACTTCCGCCGCCGTTAAAATAAAGTTTTGCTCGTCGGAAAAATGTTTTACTCTTCCCAAAAATATGTTTACTCTCGCTAGGAAGAGTTTGCTATGCATTATAGGTAATTGCGCCCTCACATGAAATATTTCTCCTCTCAGGAATAAATTTCGCTCCGAAGAAAAGTAAGTTTGACTTTTCATCCTTCCTTTTTCGTTCTTTCTCAGTTCAGTTTTACCAAATTCTTAAACCACACTCATATGTAGAAAATATATCTTGAAAGAATTAGTTTTGTTGTCTTCAGAAAACAATTTCTCGCCATTGAAAAAAAGTTTTATTCTCTGTATTTCAATTTGCTGCTCTGAGAAAATCTTTTTTCCATAAAGAAATTAATTTTACTCTTGGAAAAATAAAACTTTTCTTTAAGAATTTAAGTTTTCTGCTCTAAAGACATAAGGTTATGTCTTTAAGTAACTCAGTTCGCGCTTAGCAAAAATCTTAAACTCTTGCTGTGAACAATTTTTACTTCTTTTCGAAATAAAAAACGCTTTTGAGAAACAAATATTTTGTTCAAACTTAAAGTTATTTTTAAAAGTTAAAGTTTTTTTTTGTTAAAAGTTTTTAAAAAGTTTACCCCAAAAATAAAGTTTCCCCGTTCAGAAATAAAAGTTTGCTGTGGAGAAATAAAATTTCTTACAAATATTAAATATATTGTCAAGAAATATGAGTTTATGTTCAAAAGTAATAAATTTCCATGACGTGTAGGGGAGTTTGTTATCTTGAAAAAATTTTACTTTTGTTTTACAAAATAAAAAATACTTTTGAGAAACATAATTTGTTTATGGTTAAAACTAAAAATACTTTCGAGAAGTTAAAGTTAAGATAATGTTAAGATAAAGTTGCCCGTACAAAATTAAAAGTTTGCGGTGGAGAAATAAAATCTCTTACAATATTAAAGATATTGTCAAAAAAATTAGAGTTTATATTCAAAAGTAATAGAGTTCCGTGGCGTGTAGGGGCCACGGTATGTTAGTGATGCGTGGTTCTTCTTCTATAAATGACACAAACACCGAACCGAGAACGTATACGTAGATGATGGAATTAAACGCGTTCTACAGTGCGCGTCAGGACCGGTTGCTGGGTAATGCGCGCCACCATGGAACTCTTTGAAGACGCGCGATGATCATTGGAATTCCATTGAACCATGACGTGCAAATGTAATGACTTTATCTCAGCAATGTCATGCTATATTTTTGAATAATTAAAATAACAGCGCAAACAGTGACACTGGTTCTGTATATATGACAGTAATTTCTGTGGCAATATCCTTATTTTTGCCCGAACACTATATAAATCCATATGCTGTTACATCTGTACGTACACTAATACAATATGAGTTTGCCTCTAGAGCCGGAGGGATGCCTGATTACCGTAAAGTGGTGAGATCCGCTGTTTTAGTCACTTGTCCTTTTCTGTTTAAGTGGTGGGAATAGCCATGAAAAAACTACTTTTTGTTCTCCGCCGCAAAAACTGGACAGCAAATCAAAAGATTATACAGTAAATATCTTTGCATATACAGTAATTGAATTGATAGACTGAATGAACTGTGTATTTGGCGTACCGTGTATTTCAAATCCAAACCATTGGTTGAAAATCACGAGTAAAATTGATAAATCGCGTACAGCTAGCAATTACAATGTAATAATGATTCCTGCGATGGTACGTGTTGTCGCAACTCTGTCCATCTTCACTCTAGGTTTTACTGGGGAATAGCCTCAACCTGTCTGTTGCGAACAAAAGTCGTACGTTGTCCAATCCTTACCAGATATCGGAGGTACCAAGGGACCGTAATATTTGTGTAATGGAAAACGAACACGCCGTATGAATTGAGATTGATGGCTTTATTTACAGCAAGAGAACTCAGCCTGAGTTACAACTTAAGCTCTCTCATAATCGCTCTCTCTGAATGAATGTTATTTCTCATTGATCACAACTTTAAGTTCACTCTCTTACGTAATCTACCTTTACTCTTAAGGTAATGACACATCATCTCGTGATACAACGAATTGCTGACTCTTCACAATCAATACAATTGCATTTTTCTCAGTGGTGTCCGTAATGGTTGAAATACTGTGTACACAAATGCCTTGCGTACACAAATGCATCGTATAAAATATACGGTGTTATCTTTGACAAATACATTCTATGCGGGGATACATTCTGTTGTCAACAATATCGTTGGACAATACAGACACACTGGATGCATTGACAAGTTGTACTCTGGAGATTTCGACAATTTTGGATTACAGCACGAACACAGTTGAAACTACACGGGATCTCGAAGCTGTCGAATTTATTACAGTGTTTACTATTGATGTGGACTCTGGCACGTAGGGAAGGGTCACTGTTTGTTGCACGTGAAAATTTGGGAGGGTCACTTTTTTCTTGCCAACACTTTTGAAGGCTCTCTATTTTACATGTAGCGTCATTTAAGAAAAAAAAAACACAACAACAACGCCGGCCCTCCCTCGCTCTAATTTATTATTATTTTTTTATTATTATATATTATTTATTTATTTATTTAGAGAACCAGCTCATACACCAAAAAACATACAGAAAAAGGGGGACTGATAAACTTTAAAAAACTATAAAAACACTAAATCATGAAGGAAATTAAAACATACAGACAGAGAAAACTTTAAAAGCAGTCGGAAAACAGTCTTTTCAAAACAGGCTACCACACATAATATATGTATTGATAGCAGCACTAATAAGAGAATTTACACTATTCATCAGCCTCATATAAAATTTCGAGCGTAAAGTGCGCTGTTTACTTTCGAGTCCCTTAGCCACGTGGGCGCAAGTGATACATCGAATCGATCGTCTCTTTGATGTTTGTCGGTTTTATTTCTTTTGTATATTTTGGTTTCTTAATTTCTCATTGAATGTATGAAACTCACTATTTTTACAGTTTCTTTATTTCTTCATTCCGCTATTTTGACATTTCGCGGTAAAACATTTCTTTACCTTGGAATGACACTAATTATTATGGAAGAGCGGTCACGACATGCGACATGCGGGTTTTTTAAACTGCGATCTGCGGTTAGGGTTAGGGTTAGGGTTAGGTCGCAGATCACAGTTTAAAGACGCAGGTCGCATGTCGCAGGTCGTGACCGGTCTTCCATAAATTATTGGCCCTTTCAACCCGTTTCGACGTCTGTTTACATCTCTCGAAATGTAACTCTAGAGGGCGCTACATTAAAGTAACCGAACTTGTGTTACAGTAGTGCTTGCCGGTCAAATTGGTTAAAAGGGGGCTGAGAATTTAAGTCTAACTGATAGGTACAAAGCTACTTTATGCAGTTGTCTTAATTCAACAGGAATTGTCAGCAATTCAGTAAATGATTTAAATTGGAAGATTTTCCATAGAGGCTTAGTCACAGGGAGCCTGGCCAAAACTTTCAATTTAAGTGATGGGAAATGCCATATTTGTGGCCAAACAGAAACACTGGAACACATCTTATTTGAGTGTAAATGTGTAAAAGAAATCTGGCAGAAATGTATTCTTTCTTTGTCAGAAAACACAACTTTGATAACGATATCAATATCAAAAACATTAGCGATTGCAGGAATCGAAAATGATAAAGGGACTGGTCAGTTTCTTCAGACTGGGGGGGGGGCGGTGGATTCATGGGGGGGGGGGTCACCCTGTTTTTGACTTTGGTGATAGGGGGGTCACCATGTTTTTGAAATGCCCAATAGGGGGGGTCAGTGTGTTTTTGAATTTTGACACAGGCTCATCATTGCCTAAAATGCTAGTGTCAGCCACAAATTTCATCATTCAGTTGTATTTTTAGGCGCGCCCTTCGGGCGCGTAACTTTAATAATCAGTCATATTTTTCAGCACGCCCAACTTTAACATATCAAGCATACATACATCAGAGATATCTGTATGTTCAATATTTTTCAGCGTGCTCTTCAAGCTCATTACTTTAATATATCAGACATTTTTCAGCATGCCCGTCATAGTGCATGACTTTAATATACAAGGCATATATATCAGAGATATCAGGATGTTTCATATTTTTCGGCGCGCCCTTCGGGCGCCATACTTTATAAATCAGAGATATCTTGATGTTTGCTAAGTGAAAGTGTACCATTATGAAATCTGCATTTCATATGAAAAGGATGACAAATTCCTGATACTTTTCTGTTCTCTCTGTGAGAATTCAGTATGAGAAAGCAACATGCACAAATATTTCACAATATATATTTGATACAGTGACTTATTTTAGAGATAGAAAAATGACAAGATATCTTTCCTTCTCATTGATGCAATTATTTTCTTTTGTTTCACAGGTTTTCTGTAGAAAGATGCTTTTTTATGAACAAAATAACAGTTAAAAAAGGCAGTTTTTGTCATTATTAGCTGTGCTTTTATGGTTTCAATGTTACAAGAAAAGGTCCTCTCAGACACTGTACACATCAGATTTGGCTAAAAAAGCTCTCTATGGCTCCTCAGGAGATTTAATTGGATGGTTGCAAGTCTTAACACCCATCAAAGTTTTTGATTCACTGCTTTTTCCTCTTTGATATTAATGATTGACATTCATTTCTGTACAACAGTTCAGGACATCTGGTTAAGCAGAGAAAGTGTGAAATACATTCACAGCTCATTCAAAATACAGCTAAACAAAATGTACTGTATTCAAACTTTAAGATTCACACTTTGAAATTCCTATCTTACAACTGACATGTCAACAATTTCATTAAAACATAGAATGACTATTTAAAATATAAATATATGTAAAATGTAAAATATAATATATATATATATATATATATATATATATATATATATATATATATATATATATATATATAATTCATGTCCACCTTTTGTTTTACCTATGTCGCGCCCGGGGGGGGGGGGGGGTACCCTGTTTTTGAAATTTGGAATGGGGGGTCACCCTGTTTTCAAAATTTGGAATAGGGGGTCAGCCACTTTTTGACGTCGGCAAAAAATAATCCACCGCCCCCCCCCGGCCGAAGAAACTGACCAGTCCCTAACGCAACAACTGACATTAGGCCTATTAACTGTATTACTTCCTTTGTAAAATACAGTTTGGAATATTCAAAATTCGGTTACTCTTGATGGGTTTAAAGTTTCCCCTGAATCCTATGTTATGCAATTAAAATGTTGTCGTTTCTCATGAATGAATACATTGTATTTCACTTATAAGATGATGAACAAAGCTGAGGATTTTATCACAAAGTTTTCAAGCCGTGTAAGACTTGAAGAAGAAGAATGCATCCTGAATGCATTATTATGATGATCTTAGTAGTTAAATGACTGATTTTTTGGAGGGTTATTTTTTTCAGACAAGTTGCGTTGTAATTTTAACGCATTCACAGTTATGTAGACCTTTTTCATTGCGAATTTGTTGAAACAAATTTATCTTTAAAAAATGTAGTACTTCAGCACTGACCTCAATCTCCGTACAGAGATTGTGCTCGGCGTTGATAATTATAATCAAGCTAGGAGCCTCAGCTGTAGCCACGGCACTTGCTAACTAATTATAAACGGAAGTAATTTCACTGAAATAATTGATTAAGTTGATTAAGAATTTCAAATTCTAAATATTTTAAATTATTATTTTTTTATTTTTATTTTTTTGCGAAACGTTTGCAAAATAATTTACTAAAATATTTATGAACGAATTTGAGACTAGGAATAACTTCAAACACATGTACACAATGGCGGCCTACTTGAACATACTGAACAGCGAAAGCCGTTTGAAGTGTTCAGGTGGCTATTGTGCCATTCTTATCCACACGTTAGATTGCCGAAGGACTTCTGGACACATGGTACTTTATTTCACGAAAACCTGTTCTTTCTAATAGTGTTCAACTTAGACAGTCGTCTGAAAAGTTCGTCATGTTTCGTAGGAAGTCATCGTCAAACTTGCTGAAGATGAGTGTCTTCGTGAAGTCCAGCGGATTTTGAGAGAGAGACTTTCTCAGAAGTCTGTTCAAACGAAAGTGTATGGCCTTTACAGCCAGAGGAGGTTCGTATTTTGTTGTTGCTTCGATCCACTGCCGTTTTGACTATATTCGCAATTGCTCAATACGACCACAGGCCACTGCTGACTGCAGTTTCGTAGCCCATAACTCACCCCAGCGATCACAGGCTCGTGACTCAATGCAGGCGAACCGCTAGCCGTCACTGATGCAATAAATGATTGCATCAGTGACGGCTAGCGGTTCGCCTGCATCGAGTCAAGAGCCTGTGCCAGCGATCTTGTGTGGTGGGGACCACAGTCGTTCAGAACCAAACACGACGGCAGCTTTTGGTAAATGCTCACCACACAGCGGCTGTCGTGTATCGGTTCACAAGTGACTGTGTTGGGGACCGTTCAAAATCGCCGGGAAAGATGTTGGCTACGGAGGTGCACGACGTCTACACTGCTTTACAGGCGTGACTAAACATTAATTAATAAACTCATTTCAGTTTTCCAACAGTATGTATCATCCTTACTGCTCTGCAATACTTGAAAAATCACAGTATATGGGTTTAGATCGTACTCAACACTGTCATTTCCAGTACCTTTATGATACAAGTTGGTTTTGTTTCATTCTAGACATCTTTTAGATCTGAAGATGTGTTTCCATGGGGGAAAGCAACTCGGCTTTAGTGATTTGTCCCAGAGGCAGTGGTAAAACAATGGTAAGAATAGAATAATGTCTTTTACCTTTGATCAAAGACAGTATTTGCTAGACAAAGTGGGAGAAAACACTCTCTCCTTATGAATCAGGCAATTTTATTTCGCCTGACTGTTTTTGACATTTTATGGTTCATCATCATTGTTTTCCCCACTTTTCTCTCGCAAAGGGGGAATGCTGCCCTCTGCTTCAAAACAGGATTTTTTTTGAAGGGAGGCACTATAATAAATGAAGCAAATCAGACCTTCTCTTTTGTAAGTTTTTTACAACACAGTTCTCATAAGAAACCTAACAACGAACTGATTAGGAAACCCAGGCATTTAACTGTTTACTATCCAAACAAAAAGGGTGAAATGACTAGAAGTTACTCTGGTAACATTTACCTTCTTATACCACCCAAACAAAAAACACGATACTGTAGGGACAAGCAAGAAAATATTTGTTAGTAAACAAGAAATTCAGGTATGATAGTATTATCAAACATTTCAGCTATTTTCCATGTAAAATGTCAAATTTATCAGCCAGAATAATAACAAAATGAGTTCTCTAGGACCTCCAGTTTAGCGGTCACACTTTATAAACAATGAATTTAATTCTGTCTTCCCAGTGGTCTGTATGTTTATCCAACTGTAAACAGTAAACTAAAGGGTTTATTCCAGAATTGCAAACGTAAAAAGATTATTGCTTTGACAATATATGAACACTAGTGTGAATAGATTTAATTTCACAACTTTGATGTTTGGTAATTTTCACTGGAATTTTCTTGAAAAGTGGATTTTATAAATGAAATAAAATCCCAGTGAATAATTTATGCAATATTACATTATACAGGCTTTGTTGAAAAAGGCACTTTATTCAGAACAGAAATAGCTTGTCGTAGAGGGCGCACTTGTTCCAGCATGATTTCATGTCACTGACCTGAAATCATTTTGGCATTATTAAACAAAAATTATCAAACATCAAAGTTGAGAAATTTAATCCATTCCCTTGAAACTTATTTATTTTATTTAGTTATTTATTTTATCTTTAACACAAACTGTTTTTGATGAACAGTGAATTTCTTAGTTGATATTGATCACCAATTTGAGTCATCGGGACCTCTAAGACAATGAAAACAGATATTTCAGTTTGTAAACTTTATCCCAAAATTCATCTCGCAATGGTTTCATCCTTTTGTTTGTAACTTTATGGTTCAGTCCATATAATGGAATGTAGGGGTGTAAAGAGTACACTTACAGAAATCTAGTGAATGATATGGATTTGATTTGCTTGTAGCTGTTACAGAGTGTACTGGATGAAGTGAAATCAGACAAAATAGCCAAGGAGAATTTATTACAAGTCAACTTGAATGGTTTACTTCAGACAGATGATAGGATTGCTCTCAAGGAAATTACAAGACAGCTACAACTGGAAAATACTCTTGGAGATAAAGTCTTTGTAAGTGATAGCATTGCTGAGGTTACTATACACAAATGTAGGTCAAAACAAAAATTACAGGTACAAATTGTTTTACCATACTTAAAGGTAGAATGTGCCTTAAGTTCCATTTGGTGTATTGAATGTTTACAATGTACAGAAAAATGGTTCAAAGTTTCAACATATTCACAGTGTTACATTATATCTATGCTGTACCGGTACATTTAATCTATGTTGATGAGATCATTTTGAAAAAGAGTTGCTGGTATATTTGTATTGTGGTACCAATGTACATGTGCAGTGGTATCAGTGTATATGTACGGTTGCAGTGTTCTCCCTGAATAAGGTAACAGGGGCGTGGCACCCTCTTGTAAATTCTGAGCGCCCCCTTGCCAGAAATGAAAAAGATTTATTTTTTTTGAAAAATAAAACAATAAAATGTACGGGGAAAAAAAGTTGACAGTGATTTACAAGCAAAATGCAAGCTTGAGCGTGGATCCTGCAGGCTGCAAACGTAATTCTCATCCATCTTGCAAATCGCGCGAGTTTTGTGATGTCATCCGAGATCATAAGCCCATGTGCAACTCATTCATTGATGCACCGTCCCTCCTCCCTCGTGGGTGGAGGGACGGTGATTGATGGCAGCCATATTTGCATGGCACAGGCCGTAACGTTAGCCACGGTCAGTCCCTCCATAGGGGCCGTGCATTGTAACCGACATAGCTGTATAAACTTGCCTAGGAACTTGAGGGTAACCAAGGACAGCAGAGTACTCTGAAGTTTTTATAGGAGGTTAGAATTTCGCTTGTGTATTCCTTCCCAAAGCAAAACGACCTATTGTTAGACTCGGTCGGACGTGTACGTGTATCAGGCTGAGAACACATTTAGCATAAGTGTTATGGTGATAATTTTGACATCGATGAATAAATGTATGTCTGTCGCTATGTTTCCTTTTCAAAAATATAATCTTCATTGAATCAGTGAACTGGAACAAAAGTTATGGAACACTGTCTCAGATTTCTTTTCCTTTGAGCTTTTTTATATGAAAAAATCTGAAAAAATACTCCCCAAGTGCCACCAAATAACACTATTTTAATCTCTGTTTTTCAAAAGCTCCAATGGCAGGAGGGGGGACAACCCCCCTCCTGACCTCCCCCCGCGACCGCTAACGCGGTCGCTTGTGGTGCTTTGCACCACGTCTTCGCCCTCTTTTAACAAAATCCTGGGGAGAACACTGGGTTGTACTTGCGTACCTGTGTGATGGTATCAGCATATATTTATGGTGGTAATGGTGTACATGTACCAGTATGGTGGTAGGTACCATTTTGCATATGTTGTGGTACCACCATCAATGTACTAGCTGGCATACATGTTTGTATCTGTATATATGTATGATGGTACTTGTGTACATGTGCAGTGGTACCAGTATATGTGTATGGTGGTACTGGTGTACATGTGCAGTGGTACCAGTATATGTGTATGGTGGTACTGGTGTACATGTGCAGTGGTACCAGTATATATGTATGGTGGTACTGGTGTACATGTGCAGTGGTACCAGTATATGTGTATGGTGGTACTGGTGTACATGTGCAGTGGTACCACTACATATGTTTGGTGGTGCTGGTTTACATGTGCAGTGGTACCACTACATATGTATGATGGTGCTGATGTACATGTGCAGTGGTACCAGTACATATGTATGGTGGTGCTGGTGTACGTGTGCAGTGGTACCAGTTTATACGGTATGTAGGGTGGTACTGGTGTACATGTGCAGTGGTACCAGTATATATGTATGGTGGTACAGGTGTACATGTGCAGTGGTACCAGTATATATGTATGGTGCTACTGGTGTACATGTGCAGTGGTACCTGTATATGTGTCTGGTGGTACTGATGTATATCTGCAGTGGTTCTGCTGTACATGTATGTCAGTTCGGTATACATGTATGCTGGTACCATTTTACATGTTTGGTACTGGTGTATATGTGCAGTGGTACCACTGTACATGCAGGGTTCGAAATACCCGGTGGTCATGCGTCAAAAGACCACCAATTATCTCATTTGGACCACCAGATTCTATTTTGGGTGGTCAATCTTGACCACCAAGTTTTTGGAGGTCACAATAGTGCACTGCAGAGCTGTAAATCTTACATGCCTCTCACAGTTTATTGCTAGGAGTATCCAGAAACAATATATTGTCCCCAGAGATAGATATTTAGCAGTTTAAGGATGTACGATCGGAAAAAAGTAAAAGTAATGTCAATTTTTTAAAATGGGGATTTTTGAATACCTACATATGTGAATAGTCCAAAACTGGGAAAAAAAGATGGGGTCACCGCGCTGTGTTTTTTACAAAATGACATTAAAAATTCACGGTTTTTCAAAAAATCACTGAAAAATCAATAAAACAGGTCATCATTTTCATATTTATATCATGATTGCATTTTCACGTTTACACTGTAAAAGAATAAAGAAATTATAAACCTAAGCTACTTTGAAGATTTTACTTACATTAAAATTGAGTGAAAAAGTCATGATATTTATTTTTTAACCAAAATTGCAACAAATATGCCCCAAATTTTAGGAATGGGAGAGGGTAATTTATTAATTATTGATAGTTTCTACTAATGTCAATTTTCTCAAACTTTGCCAAATAATAGCTCTTTTTGTGAATTTTTCAAAACCACATTTTGTTTAGTAGGTCACCGAGCTCGATTTTTCACAATTTTGCAAAATCTAACTAGGATTTACAGGTTCTGGCGATAAACCATGCTCTCCCGGGTTCGTCGCGCGAGGGCGCTCTTCAAATGCTGCTGACCTGCAGTGGCTACTTGCAGTGGCCTTGTCCAGGCATGGTCATGATTCTAGACTACCTGTAAACTTATTAATGAGAGGGAAATGACAGAACAAAGCAAAGACTTTTAGGTTCTTCTACTTTTTAGAGTCTATATATTAATACAGCATACAAAAAATCACGTAATATTTATTGCCGTGACGCTTATCGGTGGAGATTAGGTTGACTTCGCTGCAGGCTAAGTTGTCACACACTACGTGGAGCCGAGGCCGTGAACTTGGCGTTTCCCCAATACACGATGACAATCGTAAAGGCAAACCCGCAACTGAAACAAGTGTCAAGATTTTCGGCTAGTACACTCAAATCGACAATGCGACGGCCATTCTTCCATTCTCCGGTAGGTCTACTAGCGACACTATCATTGGGATTATAACCGCGACCTCCTCCTCTTGTATAGCGAATCAGATGTCACACTTCTGAATACGCTGTACAGGCTACGGTCATGTTGCATTTTTTTATCTCTTTGCTGAATTCCCGTACCTTCCAGCACGTTTTGAAGGCACGCTTAACATTTTCTATGCGTGATTTTCCTTCCCTGCAGACGACATTTTGTACAACGCAAAAACGTTCGGAACGTCACTATGCGCGCGTGGTTACTATGGATACATTTCTGCGCGGAAATCGGCGCAGTACGCTTATATTTTCCGATCGTACATCCTTAAGTAGTACATTGCAGTGTTTCATCTAGGCTGCGCGATTGCGCGATTCCCCCTCTTTCGTGTGCTGCGCGCCGCCAATTGTACGTAGAAGGGGCGACCCATCGCGCACTCCACTGAGACTATGGTATATCAAATATCATGGGTGTCACACTTCGATACTTTTGACCCATTATCAGCACCTGTTAATACTTTGGCAACAGGCATTGTATAGTGTAGCAAGAACATTTACATGAAAGGAACTAATTTTAGTTCGATTTTGATACTTTTTGTACTTTCCGTATACTGATTTTGCATATGAAAGCATGTCAGCCCATTTAGAGTTACATTCACAAAAGTTCATTGCCCTTGTCTCATTACCTCAGTACGATCGAGAACAGGAGACAAACTGAAGTTTTTGTGCATACTGTGAATGTCTGTAACACTATGAAAATAATTCTGGTAGCAAAAATTGACTCGGAAATTGGACTTTACTGTTACAGAAATGTTTTCAGTTCAGTGAATGGCATTGGCACTGTGATGGGATTGCATGCAATAAGAGTCACAAGCAAGCTGTAGTGTCAATGGGACGGTTTTTGAATTCAGTGAACATACATTGACCATAGACAGTGGAGGGGGAAGATCCTCCACTGTCTATGCATTGACTTACTTTTCGGGCAAATAAACCCTAAAGTTAACTGTTGGTGACAACCAACCTTTCTGTTTGTTATTTTCGTACTTTAAAATGACTGACAAAAAGCAATTGGAGCGAATCTGACATCGAGAAACTCCACATTCAGAACACGGCAGACAGAGACCTCCTAAGTTGTTCGTTTTAACTCTACTGAGTCTGCGCACAAGACTACAAGACCAGCTAGGTCACTAGAAAATACAGCTAACTGGTTTGTATAGGGCAATCTTGATCCAAACTCTACGGTGGTTAGGGATGATATAAGCACAGTAAAAACGTGACAAACAAATATATGTTATTTTTTCAGAAGATAGGAAAACATTCCTTTATAACTACTAAAGATTTTTTCTTGCTTTGTGTAAGTGCACACAGTTCATAATCATTTAAAAATGAAAAAATCCTTGAAGGTTCATGTACAGTGGAAATGGCCAGCTGCTAACAAACATACAGAATATTGTAGCATACAAATTACGCTACAATTTTTTCCAGGAATATTAATGCTTATTAATATTAATGAGCCAACCGCCACTGTTCTAAGCTCTACATACCGGTACATTCACAACAGAGATACTCAAATTTGTTGACTTTTGAAAACATCTTATATAGGATGGTTTTTGCAGCCAGCATCTTGGATTGTGTAAGCAAGTGATTTATGGCTTGTAGTATGGGCATCACAAGTGACATCATTGCAACATTAAAACTTACGTGTAAAGCCGTGATTATATGTTTTAGTTAAATCCCCCCCCAAAATTTTAAAATCCCCCTCAAAAATTCCTGCAGAGGGGGACCAGTCCCCCCCCCTGGTGTAGCATCCTAGATGAAACACCTGAGTACATGTCTTGTCTGTTCAATCACACTCCTCCATTGTGGTTCAATGTCAGTCCTTCAACCCCACTCCACTACTCAACTGAGTGTTCCTTTAAATAGACAATGTCTCTCTTTGTTTTACTGTTTACTGCTATGATTATTGTGATAAAGTCTGCAAACGTTGAATAACATCTCCTAGCAAATTTCGTCTAGTCATTTAAGTGACACAGATCAATGTACAAAACTCTTACAAAACTTCATAATAATCCAAAAAAATGCAATAATTGTCATGCTATCAGCAGTAATTGTCATTCTTTATTACACAGTAATTCTGTCAAAACTTAAAATCTGTAACTCAAGTCCTTTGCATATAACCAGTCAGTCAGTCAGTCACTCATGCAGCAGTCAAGTTGATCTGTAAATGACTGAAATTTCCAGTGGATTTACTGGGCATCCAACATACATGTAAACCAACTTAACATGTGTAGCAGCATGGTGAAATGGTTTCAAAACATCATGTACACCCCACTATTCAACCCCACGGACCCATACCTCCACAAGATTTACACTCTGATATGATCAATTTTTTTGACCACCAAATTTTGCAATTGACCACCAAAATTTGAATCTGGTGGTCAAACTTGACCACCAAACAAAAAAATAAATTTCGAACCCTGACATGTACAGTGGTTCAAGTACAGTTCTACCATCTTACATGTAGGATGGTACCTGTATACATGTATGGTAATACTGGCATATGTGTATGGTGGTACTTATGTTTTTGTTGACAGTAGCATAATGTTGGACAACATGATGCAGAAAAGAAATGATCAGAGGCAATGTGATCATGTTACATCTCCCAACAGTAACAGTATTTGATGATAGCGTGTCTAACCTCAGTACAGAGTCTTTAACAGTATTTGATGATAGCGTGTCTAACCTCAGTACAGAGTCTTTAACAGTATTTGATGATAGCGTGTCTAACCTCAGTACAGAGTCTTTAACAGTATTTGATGATAGCGTGTCTAAGCTCAGTACAGAGTCTTTAACAGTATTTGATGATAGCGTGTCTAACCTCAGTACAGAGTCTTTAACAGTATTTGATGATAGCGTGTCTAACCTCAGTACAGAGTCTTTAACAGTATTTGATGATAGCGTGTCTAACCTCAGTACAGAGTCTTTCAGTGTACATGGTTTCAACTCCAACCCCCTCCTCCCTAGACATGACATCCATCATTTCTGAAATCTTTGATTTCCATTTCACAGGGTTCATTTGCAGCAACACTGGCGTTTCGTCTGGAGGCATTGAAAAGTGGTAAGTAGTTGTCGTTTCTTTGTGATTTTTCTGATGATCACCTCTCCTTCAGTTGAGTACTGTGTTTACTCATACAAATCTCCTTAGACCATCGACTGGTGAACTAAAAGTCTACTTTATTACTATGCCTGGCACAAGTGTAGGATTCCGTATATAAGGTCTTGCTGTGATGCCAGAGACAATCAACAGTGGTGTCCAAATATGTTCAGTTGGTATGAATATTCATGAGCACAGCACCACAACTCAGAACTGACACATCTGCAAGTGTCAATGTGACAGACATTTGACCATATTAGAATTGCTAAATTATTTTCCTCGTCACTATGCAGGGATCCATCTTTGCCACTGAAATCATTTTGTGATCAAATGGGTCACAGATGGAACACTGAGGCAATTGAATGCTGGTAATCTTAACAACGTCATGTCTACTTTCACCAAATAGGAATGATTTTTCTGTGTTGCAGGTGACAAGACATCGCGGCCAATCCTTTTTGTATGGGAGGAATTTGATCTGTTTGCACATAATAAAACAAGACATTGTTGTACAATCTGTTTGATATCTCCCAGTCAGCTCAGACACCCACTGCTGTCATCGGACTCACTTGTAGACGTACAGGTCACTCAGATAAAGTTTGATATCTCTCAGTCAACTCAGACACCGATTGCTGTCATTGGACTCACTTATAGGCTGGTAAGTTACTGCGATACAGTTTGATATCTCCCAGTAGGCTCAGACAGTCATTGATGTCATCAGACTTAATTGTAGACTTGTAAATTGTTTCGATAAAGCTTGATATCACCCAGTCAGCTCAGACACCCATTGCTGTCATCGGACTCACTTACTTACAGACTGGTAAGTCATACAGTTGATATCACCCAGTTAGCTCAGACAACGATTGCTGTCATCGGACTCACTTATAGGCTGGTAAGTCACTCTGATAAAGTTTGATATCCCCCATTCAGCTCAGACACCTGTTGTTGTCAGTGGACTCACTTAAGACTGGTAAGTCACTCCGATGAAATTTGATATTTCCAAGTCAGCAATGGAAATTGACCCATAACATTCTTATGACAAACAGAAGATTACATAAAACAATTCCATCTAAAGTACCTACCTCAAATTGTACCTTTTGTCGGAGTGATATTGAAACTGTTTTACATTTGTTTTATGAGTGTGAGGTAACTAAGAAATTTTGGTCTTCTCTTTTCCAGACCTGGGGAATATATTTTCACTGTACAAATATTGTGTCAGCCAGAGTCATTTTGTTAGGAGATCCCGCATTACCAGAGCCGTTAAATTTCGTTTTATTAGTTGCCAAGAGATATATTTACATTAGTAGATGTGAAAATAAAACACCACCATTTGTCAGTTTCAAGTCCTTTATTTTCAACAAACATACTGCAATACAATTTGAATCTCCAAGTAGGCTCAGACACTCATTGCTGTCATCAGACTTAATTGTAGACTGGTAAATTGTTCTATAAAGTTTGGTATCTCCCAGTCAGCTCAGACACCTTATTCTGTTATCGGACTCACTTGTAGACTGGTAAGTCACTGCGATACAGTTTGATATCTCCCAGTCAGCTCAGGCACCCATAGATGTCATTGGACTCACTTGTGGACTGGTAAGTCATTTCGATAAATTTGATATTGCCCAGTCAGCTCAGACACCCATTGCTGTCATGGAACTCACTTGTAAGCTGGTAAGTCACTCTGATAAAGTTTGATATCGTCAAGTCAGCTTAGACACCAATCACTGTGAATGGACTCACTTGTAGACGGGTAAATCACTCAGATAAAGTTTGATATCTCCCAGTCAACTCAGACACCCATTGCTGTTATCGGACTCACTTGTAGACTGGTAAGTCATTTTGATAAAGTTAGATATCTCCCAGTCAGCCCAGACACCCATTGCTGTCATCGGACTCACTTGTAGACTGGTAAGTCATTTTGATATAGTTTGATATCTCCCAGGGGCTCAGATGCCCATTGATGTCATTGGACTCACTGTGGACTGGTAAGTCATTTCGATAATTTGATATTGCCCAGTCAGATCAGATACCATTGCTGTTATCGAATTCACTTGTAAGCTGTATGTCACTCTGATAAATTTTGATATTGCCAAGTCAGCTTAGACACCAATCACTGTGAATGGACTCACATGTAGAAGGGTAAATCACTCAGATAAAGTTTGATATCTCCCAGTCAACTCAGACAACCCATTGCTGTCATCGAACTCACTTGTAAGCTGGTAAGTCACACCGATAAATTTTGATATCTCCCAGTCAGCTCAGACACCTTATTCTGTCATCGGACTCACTTACAGACTGGTAAGTCACTGCGATACAGTTTGATATCTCCCAGTCAGCTCAGACACCCATTGATGTCATTGGACTCACTTGTAGACTGGTAAGTCATTTCGATAAATTTGATATTGCCCAGTCAGCTCAGACACCCATTGCTGTCATCTGACTCACTAATAGGCTGGTAAGTCACTCTGATTAAAGATTTCATATTTGAAAGGACTCTAAATGTTTCATGATATAGTATTCCTTTTTGGGATATTAATGTATGATTAAAATAATCATTTCCAAAATTTGTCACAAAAGACTGACATTTTTGTATTGAAGGTTTTATCAGTAACAGTAAAACAAGTTGCAGTGCCTGTCAGAATGGTGTCACAACAGCAGAGGAATTGTTGGAAGTTGTACACAAACAGTTGTTGATACAATTGTATTTCCCATATGAATACAGTGTTGAATGTTTAATCTTGAAGTTAAAGAATTGGCATAGCCTTCCAGATCAATAATTCTATGATGTCACTTGTTTCAACATCTCTCACTCTGTGATGTCATACATATTCACAAAACTGATCTCCTCATCATATTAGAATGATGTCTGTCTTGCTTTGATGTGCAGTGATACAGGAGTAAACTCAACAATAAAAATACTAAACCTGTTCATCCCCTATTCCACACAGACAGGTCCACACTCACCATTGTCAACAATGAGTTTAGGCCAAACCATGGTTTTAAAAGGGTTACAACCTTTGCTGGGCAGAGCAAGGCTAGACAGATTTTCAGGGGATAAATCACATTACAGAATTTGACAACTGAACTTTTGTTTCATAATTATTTGATTTATTGCTTACACTTTATTTCTAATAAAATACAACCAAATTTTTTGTTTGATTTCGTACAGGATGTCATGGAGTTACTTGAGAAGAGGATGAAATCATGTTTCTCACACCGGCAAATTCACATCTTCAGATCACTTACATTTGAAGAGTACAAAGAAGTCTTTGTTAAAATTCTTAGTCTTCCAAGAGAGAAAATCTATGCAGCAATGGAATCAACACGTGAAGATGAGTCATGTCATATCATGAACCAATCACAGACGAGGGCTAGATAAAGGAGGTAAGTCATGTGATATTTTGAGCCAATCACAAAGGAGGGTCACATCATGGAGGCATGTGATGTCATACTCCAATCAGTAAAAAAGGGTCATATCATGTTTAATTTCAGTTAATTGCTACAAAATCAACTCATATTGCTGAGTCAGCCAATTAAGAAGAATCCCAGTAGGATAGCTGTATACCATGTCAATGTTAAATATTACTGTGCATAACAAAATTACTGTATTGAAGAATATGGAAATCATTATTGTGACATACGCACTGTTACAATTGAACAATCTCACTGCAGACATGACTTTCAAAAGGCATCAGTGGGTTTTGCTATCAAAAACAAAAAGCAATTTTCAAAAAACTTGTATTTATTTTTTTCCTGTTTCATTGAATGACAAATAGTTGTACGGGCATATCATTTTTGATGATAGTATTGGACTTGAAATGGTGAGGAAGGCTTGACATTATCTCTTTGTTTTCTTTCTTTGCAGAATTGTCAGAGGAAACAATGACAGTTGATGTCTTGCAGAGACTCTATCACTCTGATAAAAACATCAGAGCTTTGAAGTCATTTCTGGTGAGAAAAGTCAATAGTATCCTAAAACCTGTCCTTTTTGACACCTCTGTGTTTAGGAAACCTTGTTATCAGGTCACCTTTATAATCAGGATACTCCTATAATCAGGACATCTGTATTGTCAGGACACCTCTGTAAAATGGATGTCTCTGTTACTTGTTTATACGGATGCACCTCTGCTATGTACAAAATCTACAAGTAAAATGTTTCAAGTTTAAAGGCCTGCGTTGGCGTTGAATTGTCTCATCAGAAAGTTTACCCACAAGATTACAATTTAAATGGAAAACAAAAGGCTATCACACCTCCATAATCCTCTTACAGACTAGAACAAAGGTGATCCAAGGGATTGCCATAAAGGCCTTTAAAGGTAGCGGACTCCATCCCAGTGATTGAGTTTGTTCTAGTCTGTAAGAGTATTATGGAGGTGTCATATCCTTTTGTTTTTCCCTGATATTGTAATCTAATAAGTAGATTTTCTGGCAAGACAATCTGACGTCAAGCCTGCACCTTAAATTGAATTGAACCTTTCTGTAAAGGACATTTGATTCTTGAATAAATCTTGAGATATTTGTGTTGAAATTGAAGACAGACATATATACTGAAGTTTAGTGTAGAAGACAGACATATATACTTAAGTTTAGTGTAGTATCAATGCCAGAAGATTTTAACTGACATTTTGGTTGAAATCACTCAAAATGGCACAGAATACTTTTTGGGTAAAATTCAAAAAAGGTAAAATCTCTGTGTACAACCAGAATATATCTATTAAAATGTGAGTAACATTTATGTAATAAATACAGTCAGTACAAGACAAAATTGTTTTACCACACTTGCCAAACAATGAAATTTGCAGCGTACAGCATTGTAGCACTGACACATGGCTTTGTGAAGTTTGCAATGTCAGTGTCTGCAGGCCACTTTAATAATTGCAATTTACATTTGTTGTGAACATCTGTACAACAGAGATCCAGCAATCATAAAATAGTTGTGTGGCTGATATTGATTAGATTTCTATATCATGTCAGTGATGTAGAAATATGTGTCAGTGTGTGTGTTTCGAGTGAGACAAGTTATAAACTATTGTTTTGTTTATTCATGGATATAATTTTGTTATTGTTGCAGCTTCTTCCAGTTTGTAAATTGACACCAGACCACTGCCAATTGGAGAGCACAGATTTTTTAGAATCCAGCCAATACTTGACAATGGACTCCAAAGCTGCTATGTTACATGGTGAGTAAAATAGTCCAATCTTTCAGATTCTATGATATTTTTTATTTTGAATTTTATGTTTACAAGGATGAGTAGCTCTGTTCACTGTACCAGTGGTCCATAAATCAGCATCAAAGCAGAGAAGGTTGTCCCCGTTCCAGCTTGCTTTTTCCAGTAGACACTTTTATTGTACAACTATAGTACCACAAAGTTGTCTACTAGACAATTAGAATGATGACCATCATGTGATCATTGTGGTTTTGGTGTAAAACCTTGGTGACCTTTGACCTAAGATCCTTTGAATTGCTCACTTTAAGAGACACTAGTTGTATAATAGTGGGGTGACACTACAACAGAACATTCTCATGCAGAACCTTTAATGACACGCCTACAAAGATCCAGTAGATTTTGTTGTTAGTTTCTCTTTCATGGGATTTTTACCAATATTAGCAAAATGTTACAAAATTTGGTTAAGCACTTTCTTTTTGATTCTGTATCACATTGCAGGAGTGTCTGTCCTTGAGTTGTGTCTGATCATAGCAATGAAATAACTAACTTTTCTGTATGATGGAGATCCTGTCAACTTTGAAATGGTTTATAATGGTTTGTTAAAGTCATCTTTCTTCCAAGTAGTTTTACTCACCCCCAGTTATCAGGTTTCACTTTCACCACAATGGTTTGGCCCTCACCCATTGTTATCAGGGGTGATTTTGGACCTGTTCATTGCAAACCGGGGGTGAACAGGTCACTGTTAGTTGATTTCAGACTCAATTTTCAATGTAGACACTGTCCAAATCAATAAGTATCAATCTCCTTAATGGTCTATTTATTTGTCCCATGACTATCAATAATCTGCAAATACATGTATATTTTTTGAAATATGAAAACTACACGTACTATTGCCAGATGTGTTGTACATTAGTGTTTGACTTTTTCAACTTAAGGACATATAACAGACATTAAATAAAATTCAACTCGGTCAAAAGACGCTAAGTACAGTTATCACATGCACAAGCCAAGTTTGTCCTCTCCGAACAAAAAATACGGGATTTATTCTCTGGTCGTTCTACGTCACGACAACCCGCGTCTATGTCATCAATTTTGGTGCGTCGGACCTTTTTTTTGTCGATCTTCGATGTGCTCGTAAATATGTAAACAAACAACATGGCGGCCGATGTTTCTCCCACGATCAAAAGTCATGTAATAAAATCGATATTTTCACAGACTACGACATTACTAATCCGAACAATGTAAACACAAGAGTGTACCGCCTGTGTATTCCGAAGGAATTACGTGAATAATTTGCGGAAGCAACGAACTCGAAGCTGGTCGCGCATACCGTGGGTTCCGTACGCATTGCAAACAGGGTCAGGCGCGACGTTTACAGTGGTCGCGCCGTCGAGATTTAGTCGATATTTGTTCCCGAAAAAAAGCGTATCTTCGTCTGTGATAAATTTCTAGGACTATGCTATCTTTGAAATAGAGTATAACTTTGCGGAAGGTAGCCTACGTGTAGACCGAGAGCTGTCATTTGCTCCAAACACGAACGAACGTGAACGCGGACGCAAGCGACGGACGACTGGAAATGATTGACAACTTGTGCACTGCGTACTGATATTATTCCTAAAGTAGTTCAAAAGTTTAAACGCGGAATCGTCATGGAAAACTTATTTTATTTTGCAAAAAATAACGAATTCCTGGCTTGTGCATGTGATAAGTATATTATTCCCTAATATTTTTCTTCGTTCAGCTCGGAAAATACTCGTGACGTAATGACCGTGTCACCACTCGTCTTCGACTCGTGGTGACACGGTCATTACGTCACTCGTATTTTCCTTCGCTGAACGAAGAAAAATATTAGGGAATAATATCTAATTATCCTAAATTTCTTTGACATATTTTTACAGTCAGACACTTTTGTAAGTTTTCAGATGAAAATGAGTAATTTCACCAAGATACCAGTGACAATAAACAAATAAATAAATGATTCAATCCTAGAAAACTAATAGCAAATAATCGCCAATTATAGAAAACAAAAAATGAAGAATTATATTTATGCCTTTATTTACAAACTAAAGTTGTCTTTGTTATTTGCAGAATATCAGACATTTGTTCAAAGGAAAGGCCATTCAATACAGTGCTATGAAAAACCAGTTGTGCTGAAAGTAAGTGTACATTAGTTTAAACAAGTTTTCATGTTTGTGGAAAATGTTATGAAAATCTCTTGTTGATATTGTTAATAATTTTTATCTGACCATCACCTTTATGCATAATGTACTTCATCTGGCAAACATTGAGATTGCTTCCAATGAACAGAAACTTTGTTTAAGTTAATACAGCTCTGTATAGTTTTTGCAAGATTTCTTTGATTTTGATAGATTGTTAAAATGAGAACAGTAGATATTACTGTCTTGGAGTCATCATTCCATGAAATGTTGATTATTGAAAAATAAGTTGAAATCACAAAGCAAATTAAAAATGATCTTTCTCAGGGAATTTGTCAAAAGAAATTTAAAGATAATTTTTTGTAACTGAAGATATAAATTAATTCAAGTTGTATCTCCTCTTTAAGGCATTTGAACATTTACAAGCTCTGGAGTTGTTGAAGCCAGTAGATGGAGGTCAAAGGTCACAGAAAGAGTATCGACCTATGACCTTACTAGTGGATGCCTCACAGATCAACGATGCATTGCAGAAATATCCAAACTGTCCAACAGAAGTTAAACAATGGAACACACAGGAAGTGCATGCCTAATTATGCAAATGAACCTCAAGTTATTTGAATGTTAAAGCCCCAGTAATGCTAACTTTCGATGATTTTTTCATTATTTTTATTTTATAAATCAATTGCAACTTCTTATTCTACTCCCCAAAGAATGTTGAAACACCCACTATTTAGCTTGTCAACTTATCCTTCAAATGTGTAAAATGCATTTTTATTGTTTACATTTGAATTGTAGTCTGGACCAGAAGTCAGTTTTCAACAATAACAATGCAGTTTACAACCATAGGGGCTGAGTTGACAAGCTGGATACTGTGTATATCAACATTCTTTGGGGAGAAGAACAAGGAATTATGGTTCACATTCAAAATAAAAATGGCGAAATTATCATCAAAAGTTAGCATTACTGGGGCTTTAATCCCCACATTTGGTATCTGTTCAACATAATATATTCAAATGGGAAATACCCTGGCATTTTGCTGGCAAGTTTGATATTAATGCTGAGAAATTGTACTGTCAAAGTAGACGCTGTATTTTGTTACTGAATAAAATGCTTTCATATTTATTCAAAAACTGCTTTCTTTGAATTAATTCATTCATCACCTCTGACCAATACACATGTCAGGAGCATACGTGAAAAGGTCTTATGAATCTTGATTGTTGAAAGTTCATTTCAGTCTTTAAAAGTACACTGCCATTATCATTTTCAAGGATGCTTTCAATCCAAGGATTAGGACAAGTTTCATGCTCCTAGGCACACTTAAGACAATTTTCTATATATTGAATATCCAAACAAGAATTTGTAATCGGCTCAGTGTAAAAATGATGAACAGAAAGATGAAAAAGTCAAATCTTAATTTTGCAAAGGTTTTTGACAACAGTCAGAAAGTAGCAGGATAAAGTTCTGTTCAAAAGCCCATGTAGATCGACGGTCGAAATGTCACCTCTGAATCAATCAACAGATGATACAACAGTAATTAACACAGGTAAATCACTGAAATCAGCATTCCAAGCAGGTAACTTTGAAATTTTGTCTTTCCTTTGTCTATTTTTGAAGAACAATAATTGGATGTAATGGTTCGACAATATTCTTTCAGTAAATCGTCTTATACTTTGGAATCTATGTTGGTATTGTACGTATTTTGCCCAGATTTACTTCACAAGTCAATTATAGGCAATATTAATGTAATTTTCTCATAAATATTATGCGCAGTACAAAGATTATGAAATTTCCAATTTGAATGTAAAATAACAGGTTTTGTCAGAGTTGTTACTAAGCAGGACGTACAGTTTGTATTCAGGATATCTTAGCAATTGCCGAGCGAAGTGAAAAGTTCATGGTAAAACAAAAGTAGTGGAAAGTATTTGACTCGTGAGGGCGCCCTTCTATACACTCTGCTCAGCAATGTGATGGTCGCGTAAGTTTTACGGTCGGGTGACACTTGTTCTCCACGCCAACCTGTCGTTTTTGTAAATTTAGACACCAGCCTTTGTTTGAAGTTTGTAAAAATGAAATTTTAGGGAAAACACTTGTGTGCGGCTGTTTGTTTTGAATAATCTGTTCATTAGTGTAGTACATGTCCATACATCAAGCCCTTCTAACCACCCTGCCCTGCAATGCAACGGCCGCCTTTTTCACAATGAGAAAAACCCCAAATCCTAGAGTGAAATATATGTAATGGCAAGCAAGGTAGGTCTGTTGTTAGATCTAATATACAAATGATGTTGGCAACAGCATTTCAGTATCTTCTAAAATTCACGTTTTTTTCAAAACTGTACATAGTCACTATTGGGGAACATAAATTTAGTGCGCATTTCAACACTGTCGTGAATGATTAGTGTACATCTGAACTTCGCTCAGACCAGATCTCTCGAACCAAGTGAAATATGGGAGTAAGTTTATTCATGCTTTGTAGTAACTGTGATAATTGTAGCCCCCAGGCCGTGCGCTAGTTCCTTCTGTCGTGTGGTAGGGCCGCGCGGCGCTTCACAGTCAACACGACAGACGAAACTGGTGCTCGGCCATCGTCCGCCAGCACGGCTCATTGGCCAGACAGGAGTTTTCCACTACCTATGGAAAGCATCCGGCTGCCCGAACAGCAGGCCTTGGCAAGCGAAGATGGTGCTCGGCACGAGGGCTACAATAATTGCAGCGAGGTTTAAAACCGTGCGTTATTCGTCCTTATTATAGTTGCAAGCGAACCTTTATTACAAAGCTTTTGTTGTAAAGTATAAATACAATGTCTTAAATTTCAATTAAACGTATGAACAGAAACGGTGGCGGTGTACAGTTTGTATGTATGTTCATCAAATAAAAACTTTCCTTTTATAAACAAAAATCTAAAAACAACTTGCAGAATCATATACGGACACTGCAATATTTTGACTAATATCACATTTGATCTTGTGTGTAAACAAACCATCACAGCAAAGACACATACAAATGTTTAGTCGAGTCTTGCCGCACACGTGAGAAATTCAGCAAAATTTAGTTCGAGGCTGTTTACGCAGCATCGCTCATGATTGCTCTGACATTCATTCATAAATCACATCAACTTGATACTTTGATACACTGTAAATCATAGCTACCAATCAGAGAATTGGAGTCAGTCACGTGAACTTGTAAATTTGTATACATTGTAATTTTACATCTGTCAATCATGGTTTCAATCAGAATGTCTAGACGCTCGATAAACTTCACTCCATACACTGTAAATCCAAGTGTTTAACTTCTAAACACATAAATAAACACTTATCTGTTACACTTTTAAACACGTTAAGGTGTTTAAAATATAGTAAACACTTGAAATGTTTAATAAATAAACACACATATTTAGGATTGAAACACTGGTGTTTTTATTAATAAACGTGTCAACGCGTTTAACAACTAAACAGACTTACATGTTTATTGGGTTGTTACACTTTTTAAACACATATAGTGTTTATGACCTAAACATGTTATTAAAAAAACATATAAACATGTTTATCAAAAGTGTTTATCACACTGACAATTACCTTCAAAATCATGTCATAGGACATAGTTTCCAAAATAAGAGACTGGATACAGTGTGCTAAATGGAATGCACAGGAAACATGTTGTATAGAAGCAAACATAATCAAAGGTCCCATTGTTCATAAACCTGGCACTGTGAACTGCCATATTCAACACTCTCACATTAACAGTCCGTAACCTTACTGTCAGCCTTTACAAAATGAGTTTGAGTTTCATATCTTCAAGAAAGACGACAAGATTCGGCGATTCAAGTTCCCTGCTCTTGAAATAAACTTCAATGTCAGCATCTGGAACCTCCTATTGGAAATAGAGAATGTGTAATGCATTGATTAATATACTTGTGATTAGAAGTATGACTAAAGCAAGCTATTGTTACATGCTACATTATTCTTGCACAGATTAATGATCAATAGTACCACTATGCAATATTACATCCCATAATGTACAGGATAAATTGTCTGCTGTGATAGACAAAAACATGTAAGAAATCAGATGAACTCTATGAAACCAGATATTGAGCCATAATTTATACATCTTGTGATATGTGTTGCATTCAGTTTATCCTGTACATTATGGTATGTAATATTGCATAGTGATACTATTGATCATTAATCTGTGCAAGAATAATGTAGCATGTATAGCCAACTGCCCAGACAAACATATCATTTGAATGACAAAACCAGCAAAAATACTCAAAATATGTGTCAAGATTTGAAATAATTTCAACAAATCTGAATCAGGTCACCCCTACAAACCTGTACACAAAAGTAATCGGACAATGGGATTCTAAGAACTTAGATGATTTTTGGATTTATTAAAACAAAAACAGCAAAAATTACTTGATAAATACAGTTTTGCAGATTTTTTCGTAATTTGTACAAAAACTGATATTGATCATCCACACCAACCTACACATCAAATTTCAAAGTAGTCTGATGAGCAATTTAAGATTCAAAATCAAGAAATTTACCTTTTTAAGATAACAATTCTCTAGTACTTAATAAGCTCACACCCCCTGTAAATTATATTTTCAGAAAGCCTAGATATATGAGAACATTTTGGTTACCATAGTTACCATTGTTTACATAACTATCACGTGACAGGTAATTTTCATAAGCTTTCAAAAATCGGTTCCCCAGTGTTTTGTTTCAATGCTTTGAGATATGTGGCTGAAATATGTGTGAGCTCAAGCTGTCTTAAGGATCTTCCAAAGTGTGTCTCAGAATTTTTAAACCTCCTAAAACAATTTTTATGCCAGAAATACTTCTAGAGTGGTGAGTTTAACCCAAGCTGATTTATTTAAAATTGTACTCCAAAAAAACTAAGGACGATAGAAGAGCATTGTGACAGCTTGCATTCCAGAAAGTTTGAGTAAGATATTTTGAAGTAGGCTATTGGGACAAAACATTGGGAAAACCAATTTTTTAAAGATTATCCTAATTACCTGTCACGTGATAGTTATGTAACAATGGTGATACAGTGGTTACCAAAACGTTTCCTTATATCAACGCCGTTAAGAAATTATAATTTATGGGGGTTCTGAGCTTATTAACCACCAGAGAATTGTTAGATTAAAAAAGTAAATTTCTTGTCTTGGAACCTTAAAATTTTTTTACAGAAAACGGAAAAAAATGTCAAAAATAAGAATAGGCAAATTGCAGCATGATTTGAACAAAATTTCTGAGGACAATCTAAGGAACCTTAACACTAAGTATCAAAGCAATCAAACAAGTGATTTTAGAGAAGATTTTTTGACCAAAATCAGTAAAAATTGCCCCAATAATGTAAATTTTCAAATTTTACTACAATTTTGAACCAAACTGACTAAGATCACCTCGAGCAAACTGTATAACAAATTTTGGACAAACGGTTTTAGTGATGATGACTTTTTTATCATAAACACAAAATATTGCCCCAAATACAAATACACACATTTCTAAATGATTTGTCACTTATAGCAGAGCTAAAAAGTCAGTATCTCATAAGATTTAATTGAAGACATGATGGGCTTTCATACATTCTGCCGCAATGGTTGCATCAGATTACCGCAATAGATTTTACGTCTTTAAAAATAGTCTCCAAGTCCATACCTCAACACTAAAAGTGTTAGGCAGTTTGATTCATCCTTTTGAATTTAGTGAAACAAGCGACCTAACGGTCGTAAGATCTCTGTTGTGTTACAAAGAGAATAACTATTTGTGACACATGTGTTGATGAAGGTGACAATGTTTGATAGCTCATTTCAGGGTGAGATGACGAAAAGTAGCAAAAATATCTGCAAAATAAGCAATGAAGATTTCATTGTAATTTTCTATCACATTAAGATAATCCCTATGAACCTGCATACCAAATTTGAAAGCTATCAGACAAGTACTTTTTTGACCAAAAATGGCAAAAATTGCACCAAAAAACAAATTTGCAGATTTTATCATAGTTTTAATAGATCACATTTAGTTAATCATTAGGAACCTGTAAACCGAATATTAAACTATCACATGAGCAACCCACATCCCAATATTAAAGCAATCAGACAAGTTGCTTTTGAGAAACGCTTTTAAAGAAAAAAGGTAAAAATTTCCCCAAAAATACAAAACTCCAGATTCATTGTAATGTCAATATATCACATTGAAGTAATCCCTAGAGGAACCTGCATAGCAAATGTCCAAGTTATCAGATGTGCACTTTCAGAGAAAGAATTTGTTTACAAAAAATGGCAAATAAGCTCCCCATAATACAAAATCACAGATTCATCGTAATTCAATATATCAGACATAGTTTATCCCTAGAAACCTACATACCAAATATCCAAGCTGTCAGACAAGTAGTTTTTTAGAAAAAAATATTTTGACCAAAAATGGCAAAATTTCTCCAATCAAAAGTAATTTGCAAATTTCATTACAGTATCAATACATCACATATAGTTAATCCCTTGGAACCTGCATACCAAATACCAAAGCTATCAGATGAGTAGTTTTTGAGAAACAATTGTTTTACAAAAATCTGGCAAAAATTACTCCGAAAATACAAAATTGCAAATTTCATTGTAATTCTAATATATCACATTAAAGTTAATCCCTAAGAACCTGCATACCAAATATCAAAGCTATCAGATGATTACATTTTGAGAAACAAATTTATTTGTCCAAAAATGGGAAAAATTGCCCCAAAATACAAAGTAGTAGATTTCATCATAATTTTAATATATGGTATTTCGATCATCACTCTGAACCTGTTAACAAAATATCAAAGCTATCAAACAAGCGGTTTTATAGAAAAAATGACCAAACATTACAAAATTTGCCTTAAAAGTACAAAATTGCATATTTCTGCACAATTTGATAAATCTGAAATAGGTAAACCCAATACACCCTAATCTCAAATATCAAAGCTATCTGGCAAGTAGATTTGAAGATGATATTAAGATATTTTTAACCAAAAAACAACAAACATCACCTTAAAAATACAAATATACATATTTCACCACCATTTGAAAAAATCTAAATGAGGTCAACCACACATTCATGAGAGTTTGCATATTATCACTTATTTTGGACTGTTATTGCACAAGAAAATAAGTGATAAATACCATAGGTAAATTTAAAACAAACTGCAGCGAAATGTGGTTTTTAATTGGGTTAAAAATAGTACCCAACATTAGAATCGGCAAAATGTTGAAAACAACAATCAGTAAGTCCGAATCGTCGGAATAAAATGAATATAAATGGTCTGCAGCGTCTTATACTCGAAGAGATATTTACAAGTAGTACCCCTCAAAGACCTTGTTTATTAAATTTGCATATCGATTACCTTATTTGCATATAGACTGATAAAAATACCAGTTCGTCACGTGCAGTATTAATCCAATATTATGACAGAACCCCATTGTTTTTATTGTCGGTAAGAATTACAATATAGTTTTCAGTCAAGAAGATGCATCATATGTCCCAAATAATATGTCCGGAATCTACATCGTACACCTTCAATGTGACGGCAATGTTATGATGTATACATAGGCAATTGCATTGCTATCGTATTGACACTGTACTGTAGAACTGCGCGTGAACATTATCAATAAAGAGATCTTCAAAAATAAACGATAATCATTCAAACGCTTTATAAGCTTGGGTGTTTACAGATAAACATTAATATAATTACCTGAATTATGCTCTTCCTGTCGAAAACGGACGTCAAAACGGCGAGTCCGAAATAATAATAATAAAATTATAATAATAATAATAATTTTATTGAGCTCTACGACCCCTTTCGAGGTATGAGAGTACATTTACATCAAAATCTCTAAACAGGAAATAAATACATCGAAAAAAAGTTCTGAAAAAAGACTTTTAAATGTATTTAAAAAATAGCACTAAAAGTAGAACAATTACATGCACATACGGAAAAATACATAAAGCAGAAAGAAAAACTACTTAAACTTGTTCATAATGAGGTTGGCGAATTTCGCTAATTTTGAGAGATCATGCATATTCTTACTTTTGAAGAGATTCTCGAACATGACAGTGTTAGGACGTGTATAGTAATAACTTTTTACATAATTTTTCTTTCATTATTTAAAGCAGACATTCTAATATATAATGCATTTCATCACCAATTTTGCCTGAATCACACAAAGTACAAATATTACTAATATTATTTTGGTAACGGTTGGAAATAGGGAGTTTGTGGCTACCACAACGAAATTTAGTGAAATTAATTCTGTCCGTTGCGTTGAGCTTAGATAGGTAGTATTCAGAGATTACACTCATTCTTGAAGATACGATAGTTTGTACATAAAGTATTTTTTTGGACCTCGCTGTGCCAATTTTGAATGCTGATATCTTTCATTCGCAACTCCAAACTGTGTTTCAACCATTTCTTGTTACATTTTTATTTTTTAATTTTTAAACGCTGGCGTTTAATCTCTAAAACGCGTCACACGTCGCATAGATTTACAGTGTATAGCTCTGCATGGCAGGGCTGTTTGTTACCGGCGGTAGCCCTGCCATGCAGAGCTAAGCTGCAATCCATACAACGGTGAGTACCAATACACACAGTGTTACAGTACTCTAGAGCTGACTGGCGTGTCGGTATCTCAGTATCAAAATAAAATCTAACAACACAAATCTGAATTCTGATCCAACATTTTTAAATTGTAACCATATACAGACTTGCTTCTACTCTCCGTCATGTAACATACATGCGCCAGTGGCCACTGTAATCTCATTATAAACACGTCTACGACACTGATGATGTCACTGATTTAACTTCAAAAAATAAACTACTTGTAGAGTATTCAGTGCCGCCTAATCCCTGACTATCAACTATTCGTCTTCGCAGTGTCTCACTAACTTGACATCATTGCTTCTGCAAGACTGTGGCGGCAGGTTTCAAGTGTACGCTGTGTTTGGAAAACACGTTTATACCCGATATGACCCCAATTAAAAACTGATCTCATCAAATCACAAGGAACAATCATGGCGATATAGGAATATTTGGCCATTTTTTTCGGAACAAAAGAGGAACAGATCAATAAAACATGCCGATAATAAAACATTAAAGCCCCAGTATTTGTAACTTTTAACCTTTTTTTACGTTCGAAATTACATATTATTCTCTTACATCCATCGTGAAATGTTGTTCAGTAAAGAAATAAGCCAAATTTGTGCTCCTGTAGTGACATACAAACGCTAAATATTGCCCGATCGAGTTGGATTGCCGCGCGGGTTTGTTGACAACTTGTAGGCTGTGCACGTGATCGAGAACGCTGATACTGATGACATCATCGAGCCTGCAACATTCCTGGGGCCTTGCCATGCCACGCCACACTGCCTGGGTACCCACCCATGGTCGCCGGCTGAATGACCTGCGAATGGTTTTATTTTGTTCTTCTCCGTTCAAATACGTACTGCTACTGTGTTTCAGAGGATACAGAACTTTGGCAGAGGAGGCTGACATTCTATTCTGGTACAGTGTGCGTTATATACGGATTATTCAAACTGCAGTCGGCAGTGCACCGATGCGCACCCTGCAGTTGGTCACTCAGAACTCCGGGTACCGATGTAAAATCAAGACGACACTATATACACTTGGCTCACTTCTGTAGGCAAATACCTATCAAAATTGAGTAACTTGATGTAATAAATTTCAGCTGATTGTCGCTTTAGCGGCAGGGTGATTGCGAAATCGAAGCAACATAGTTTGGTAACCATACAACATGTATGGTAAGCAGTCGAATGCAGTGAACGCGATGGCCTTTGGCAGCAAGTAAGGAAACCGTCAGTATTTACGACCTGGGGGTCATTCAAAAATTGAAAGTTATAAGGGGGTGCTCAAAATGTCTTACTCTTGCCTCAATGAAATAATGATTAGTTGATTATATATATATATATTACTCTGATACATATTAAATAAAAAGAAAAATACTCTAACAGTACAGATAAATATCAACCAGATGAAGGAAGGCAAAAAACTACAAGTAGGTGCTACTATAGCAATACTTATTATGAAAGAGAAGATAGTGACGATGAGAATGATATCGTTGTTCATGTACGCAATGGCACCAGCGACAGTAAAGATGAGGATCAACACTGGAGATGATGATGTCACACAGTAGTTTTCTGCAGTCGTTACCAGGGTTGGAAGGAGAGGCTGGGTCATGGAGAAATGTTCTCGACAGATATCACTATAAGTGCACAGGATCTAGGACAAAACTGAACTGTTGTGAATTCATCCTTTATATTATCATAGAAATGTATATTTTATTTGACTTGAGTTCAACAACCATTTGGACATTTAACCATACCATAATGACATGCTACCCATCCAAATTTAGCAATACTATATGGTCGGAGACGGCGTATTAGGTGAGCTTTTATATCTACATATTGTTACATGGGCTCAGGTAAGCCAAACGTTCTGTTAGAGAGGGGGTTACTCAAAGTCATCATGGTTGGCTGTGGTGTGTGACTCAAAATTTCGGAGTTTCTAATGTAATTCCTCCGACCCCCAAATTATAAATAATGACGGCTCCCTAAACAGCTGTGAACGCCTGAGTCAGAACGATCGGGACCAGTATACGCACTGCTGTATCTCAGCGAAAATTTAGAAAAAAACAATGGAGCTACTGCTAAGAAATTTACAGACTCTTGGCTCTTGATGCATCAGTTACTGAGCTTTATACTGGTAAAAAGGCATTCTGAATACAGCGGTAAATTTCCTCCCAAACGAGAAAGGATAACACGCGGGCATTCTGCAATGGACGCTGTCAATTTTACCTTGCTGCAGGCCCCACACCAATCTCGGCCCGGCCCCGCTGCACTTGTACAGTCTACTACCTCCATGTAGTACAGCCTTACAGGACTAGTAGCCGGCCAAACACACAAAAAACAACGTCGCAGTGTAAAATCCATAGGTCAGAACCGTTGATCATAAATTTTCAGAACCAGTGATGTTTAAAAGTTTTGTATTGATCACTTCATTTAGGTTTATGTGAATGACTTTCTCATCGAGCTGCGTCTATAATTGTCCCGGGCATTGTCCATGCAAATTTGGGGCCTGCCTTAGCTCCCTCCGATCGTCTGTAGACTACAGCCAAACTCACAGTCCTGAGCAAATTGTACAGTTGTGAAAGTCAGATATATGTATCATGAATTTTATACAAAATATATAAACAACAGAATCAAACCAAGAGGTTAGTTTGCTGTCGGGCCGGGTGCGCAGGGGACGACTTTGCAGTGAGGCCGGGATCTCTCTTGTGTTCGAACTTCTAAGCTTACAATGCCTGGAGCTCCATCGCATCGCAGCTAGCCGATAATTGTACTACTGTAGTCCTCGTGAGGATTAGATACCCGTTTATTTTATTATTATATTATTTGAAATACTTTTAAATTTAATAAGTAAGACTTTTGTACTGCATTCAAGATATAATTTTTCCTTTCTGAGCGTTTTCAATTACGCCGTACGGCAACGATATGCGAAGTTGATAGGCTGTGTTGCCTGCAGCGTAGCCTGGCCGTACACAAAACTTCGTTTGAGTAGACGGAGCAGAATCAGTCCCGTCATTTATTTTAAACGAAATTTTCATTTTACTCCATAATGGAAGAAACGACTAGTTCAATGATTACAATGGTGAAGTGTTGAATTTTTATTCATATATGTTTTTCTCTCTCAATTCATTCAGCAAACTTGATCTCCGTACCATCGGTCACAACGTGCAGTGCCTTGCATGAAGCTTACAATCGACTGCCTCCGTCTTTAGTTTAGCTGTTCAAGACGTTTGTTTGCACGGCTCATTATAGTCGGAACAATCTGTAAACACTTACATATTTATATCTTTCCGGTATTTCACCCAACTTTCGCGCGTTTTAGCTGAGTCTCCAGTTTCGATGGACCAGACCTTTTCGAAGAGCGTATACGTATGGTTTCTACGGACGCCACAGTAAAACTTGCGTAGATGTGGTTGAGCATGCGCGGTGGTGTGATTACGTTTCGTTTCGTGTGTCAACAAAGCTGACTTCTGGTCCGGACAAGAAGTCATTTTTCACTCCTTTTACTGTTAATCGTGAGGCGGGCTGGGCATGCAAACCATGCGATTCAGTATTAATTATGGTCTACTTTCACATACTGAGGATGTCATTTTAATCAAAAATATGAAAAAAATTGTTAAAAGTTACAAATACTGGGGCTTTAACGATTTAAAACTATTTGACTTTTATTTCAGATCGTTTAAAATTGACATTTGTACATAGATGTATAAAAATTAAAATCTGAACAAATTCAAACTTAACCACTGTTTGTTTACATCCATTATTTTGTAAGATTATTAAAGACTTCCCATCAGACAAAAATATCGCCACTACTACACTGTGGTACTAGTTCATTGTATTCAAACTACACAGCAAAATCTATAAAATACATTCAACTCTCTTTAGGATTCAAAATACATTTAAAATTGTACTGGCAGACAGTGACAAATTAATCTACCGAACAGTCAGTCTATGCAACAATTTTCAAACAACTTATATCTTTATTGTTAATACCTTAATTTCCATCAGTAAACAGCACAACAATGCATTGAAAATAAATTTCATAATTATGTCTTTTGTAAATTACCAAATGTCTGAAAAATCTGAAGAAATATAAATGATATAAATATCAGTGTACAATGTCATCATATTGCTGTTGTAGATATCAAAATCACGAGGTGACGCTCACCTATTCCTGTACATGTTGGTAAAAGTTGGATTGAAATCTAAAACAAAGATTTGTTCTCAGTAACGTCACGAGAAATAAATCTACGCTGGTGTCACATTTCGTGTTTGTTTACATCTTACGCACGTCTACGTCTGTGATGTAAGCGTCCTTAGTTACTGGTCTAAATTTTGATACAATGTTTCATACAGCATCAACCACGTTTCTAAGGACCACCGATAATTCTCACTGTAAGATCTGTCTAGAGTCACTATTTACAACAAAAGTAGGAAAACAGCACACTGATACAGAACGAAAGCATTGTGAATATTTCAAAACTATACCCTTGAAAAGTTTGTACAATTGTACAACGAAGTAATGCCCAGAGTTGACCCAACTCGCGTGCCCCTCTCAACATAGTGAGATCGACCTGGATACAACGCCCTCAACGGCTCTCTTGAACTTAGAATGGCTGTGATTGCTTAGTTTGAAGTCATTGTTTATAAGCCATAAATCGAAGCACAGTCCCTCTATATAGAGGGACTGTGATCGAAGTAATCTTCCTCCATCGGATGGAAATATCGACAGATTTCAACAAAATTAACATCATCAGATATGCAGGTATTTTATCTCATCTTATTTTGCACACACAATTGATATTCCGCCCGATATTTATGGCGATGTGATGGAAGGTGTATCTGTACTATATTGCTGTAGACAACCCCTTGTCAAAATGATCAAAATTTTCAATAAAAATTTCACAAAATTTGCAAGATTGTTCACCGGTATACAAAGGAAGTGAGCGACTGCATCTCTAAGATTGTCCGTCCAAAATTTCAGTTTCAAAATGAAAAATAACGCCAATATTTAAACATCAACAAACATTTTGATCAATGTTGTCATTGGGGTATGCTGTGTACAACGGCAGTCAAATACCTCCATGACAAAATTGGTCAAAATGAAAAATCCACAAAACATCTCCGTTTTGGATTTCTAACATCCCTGAGATGAATCGACTGACAAAAATCACAATTTTTGTCCACAACCATACTTCTAAATTTGTAAAAATAACCTTGCAATCAACTTGTTGCCATGACATCCTTGTCAACAATGCAGTCAAGTCAATGCAATGCGTTCAAACTTCAACGCTCACAAAATTATTCCTTTCAAAAAATTCCTCCAAATTCTGACATTTTGATGTCATGTAGACATACACTTCATGTTGGTGTATTTTATCTACTTGGAAAATACTTTGATTTGGTCACTGTTCCACTCTACAACACCAATTTTATCACCCATGACTGCAATGTACCAGGGTACACTCACATCACCTTTCAATAGATTACAGATCCACTTTCCATCACATCGAAATTTTAGGATTCTATCAATGTAGTAGTCACAAACATAAACATTATCATCTTCATCCACAGCAATGTATCCAATGTATCCCAGAATGCCCCCTGATAGCTGACTTTGTCCGAATTGATGTAAAAAATTCAGGTCGCTGTCAAAACACTTGATGCATCGATTGCCACTGTCATAAACCATGATGACATTGTTGCTGTTTACAACCACAGACACCGGCCAGTAGAATTGTCCTTGGCCACTAATTTGACCATTGACTTCTTTGACATACTTTCCACTGTGAGTGTACTTGACCAGTCTATCATCTCTGTCCTCAGGTTCAATGATGTCCAGAGAGGTCAAACGCAAAGTGACCAAAACAAAGTCATCCATCAGAGCTATGTCCAGACTACTTTGATGTTACAGGTAGAGTAATTATTTTGATAATTTTACCATTTTCATCACAAACAACAATTTGTTTATTTTCATCATCAAGTATGAAATAGTGGTTGAAACGTGAGATGGCTACACTCAGTGGCCGGAATGGCTTTGCAAACTGACCATCAAAGCTTCCTATGACTTTGTCACAGGTATAATCTTTGTTCAATATCTGTACAATATTGTTACCACTGTCACACACCACAAGTTTATCACGGTGGAAGGCTAAACCTCTTGGCCTCTTGAACTTTTGTCCTTGGTCTTTATGTTGACCATTAACCAATGTCACTGACCAGTCACCTGAAAGGTCAAAGGTCAAATCTGTGAAAATTATTGAATGCATTGTTGTACAGCTTACTTTTTGTTCTGCTGTAAAAAGAAACACTTTAATTCACATAATTTTTTCACTGCAACATAATTTTTTTTTAAACTCACATCGATTCTTTTAAGTATAAGATTATTTTTTTACAACTTCTATCTCATTGTGTAAATTTACCATGGCAACATTTTCAACAGAAATAGGCAAATCAGTATTTTTGTCATACATTTTTAATTTTTTATACTAAATTTCCAATTCTTCCAATTAGGCATATTTGTTTATTTTAAAGATGTAGCTATCATGTACTGAAATACGAAGTCATACATTTATTACTAGTAAGCATGGCAACAATGCTCAAAATATTTATTTTCCTGTAACTTTTGTATTTTATGTAGTAGGTCCAAAATTTTTTCGCAAAAAATCAACAGATTGTCATAAGCTTGTTTGATATGTATAAATGCATTAGTATTATCATGCATAACAAGTAACCATGGCAACATACATGTCCAAAATTTGCTTTTCTTCATATTCTGTTTTGCTTTTGAAGTAAAATGAAAATTCTTTCACAAAAGTTGTAAGACTAAAGAAAGCTTGTTCATAGTGTCCCAATACATAGATACATATAACAACAGATTTTTTTTCCATTTGCTCAAAATTACCATTGCCTCATGACTTTGTTTTATTGAACTTGAAATAAAAATTATCCAGGAAATATTCACATACTGTAGTTCAAATTTGTAATGATTTTTTGATTTCTAAAACTAAATTTCAAATTTTTCAAATATATCATTTGTTTATTTTTAAGATGTAGTAGTCAAGTATCAAAACTTGAATTCATTCACTTATTACTGTAACCATAGCAACGTTTTTTTATAACAATGGCTCAAAATATTTATTTTTTGTTACTATTTTATGCAGTAGATCCCAATTTTTTTGCAAAAATTAACAGATGGACATAAGCTTGTTTATCATGTATTAATGAATTAGTACAGGCAAGCATAACAAGTAACCATGGCAACATAAATGGTCAAATTTTGCTTTTCTTCATAACCCTCTTGTTGTTGAAGTAAAATGAAAAATCTTTCGCAAAAGTTGTAAGACTGAAGTAAGCTTGCTCATGGTGTAGGAATACATTACTACACTAGAGAATTATTAGTCACCATGGCAACAGATTTAATTCCATTTTCTCTAAATTATCTTTATCTTTATCTTTTTGCAGTTGAAATATAAATTATCCTGGAAATATTCACTGGCACAGAATGTAAACTTTTTCAATGATATGCCAATGAATTGAAACACTCTTAGAATGTTTGGTAGTATCCACGGCAGTGTTTTATAAATATCGCTCAAAAAATTCTTATTTAGCCAACAAATTTTTAATTAGTGAACATTTTTAACAAAAATTCTGTAGTGTTCTCCTGCAGATTTGTGAGTGTGAATATAAATGTTGAAGTTTTAGTGAATTTTGTTTGAATTTTGCAGTCATTTTAACCAAGATCTTCTTCTGTACATAAATACATTAGTGCTATAGTGCATACAAGTAACCATGGCAACATAAGAGCTAAAAAATTGCTTTTCTTTGTACCTTATCTAGGGGTTAAAATATAATGAAAATTCTGTTAAAAAGGTTAAGGACAATACATTAATACAATTGTGTGCTACTAGTAACGATAGCAAGTTTTATTCTATTTGTTTAAAATTTCATCATAACAGTTTTCTCATTCAAAATAATATGAAAATTCTCTAGTATCAATAGATCTCATACTGTTGCCAAATTCCAAATGATAATTCAATGAATTGATACAGTTTTGGAATATCTGTTTTCCATGGAAACAGTTTCATGATTGTAACTCAAAAATTCTTATTTTCTTTTCACAACTTTTGATGTTCCACCAGACGTTTGTGAGTTGAAGTCATTTTTAGTCCCCACGGACACCGTCCGGGGGGACTTATAGGTTTGGTCATGTCCGTCCGTGCGTGCGTCCGTGCGTCCGTCCGTCCGTTCACGCAGATATCTCAGACATGCCCAGGTCAATTTCTTTCAAACTTTGCACAAGGATAGTACCCTACCCCATACAGATGCACGTCGATTTGTTTCACAATGCGATTAAATTTGGCCGTGTTAGAGGACTTTTTAGTTTTCACCTCCATAGACTCCCATGTATAAGGCAGTCTCCATAGACTCCCATGTATAAGGCAGTCCATAGACTCCCATGTATAAGGCAGTCCATAGACTCCCATGTATAAGGCCAAGAAAAATAAAAATTTAGTTTCTCATCGTATTCATATTGCAAAAAGGATGCAGTGACACAGTTTTTAGTCCCGACGGATGAAGTCCAGGGGGCTTATAGATTGGGTCGAGTCTATCCATGAGTCCATCCGTTCACGCAGATATCTCAGATATTTTGACAAAATGTCACGTGACCTTGGTGACCTTTGACCTCAAATATATATATTTGTCCATAACTCAGTAACCACAAGTGCTACAACCTTCATATATGGTATGATGGGACAGCTTATGACGCCACATATTGTACCTCATTAATTATGTGCATATCTAATTTTGAGCGAGCCAATAGAGCTAGAGGTCTGATTTTTGGTATATAGGGATAACTTAGCAATACTACTTTTTTTCCAAAATGTCACATGACTTCGGTGACCTTTGACCTCAAATATACATATTTGTCCATAACTCAGTAACCACAAGTGCTACACCCTTCATGTATGGTATGATGGGACAGCTTATGACGCCACATATTGTACCTCATTAATTATGTGCATATCTAATTTTGAGCGAGCCAATAGAGCTAGATGTCTGATTTTTGGTATATAGGGATAACTTAGCAATACAATTTTTTTGTCAAAATGTCACGTGACCTCAGTGACCTTGACCTCAGATATACATATTTGTCCATAACTCAGTAACCACAAGTGCTACACCCTTCATATATGGTACGATGGGACAGCTTATGACACCACATATTGTACCTCATTACTTATGCACATATCTAATTTTGAGCGAGCCAATAGAGCTAGAGGTCTGATTTTTGGTATATAGGGATAACTTAGCAATACAATTTTTTTGACAAAATGTCACATGTCCTTGGTGACCTTTGACCTCAAATATACATATTTGTCCATAACTCAGTAACCACAAGTGCTACACCCTTCATATATGGTATGATGGGACAGCTTATGACGCCACATATTCTGTTAGGATATTAGACCTTAAGATGTCACATCTTGTACCTCATTATTATGCGCATATGTATTTCTTGGCTGGCCACTACAGCAAGAGGTCTGATCTTTTTTCCCGATTTAGAACCATAACTTGATGCCTCATGTGTTTCAAATTGGGAACAACGACATAGACCTATGTGTCCATAGATCTCAACATATACACTCCAGTGATACTTCTTAATGACCACATTTCCCTGCCCCCTCAAGACTAATACTCCTATTACAAGTGGGGACTATGTCATTGTCAATGACTTGTTTTAAATTTTTCTAGTCATTTTGACCAGAACTGTACATAACTACAGTTTTTCAATTTGACAGTAGTAATGTTAACTCAGTTCCTGGATCATTTACATATTCCTATAACTTTAGAAGAACACACACAAATATTGCATTGCATTCCATAATGTGATTTTCTTCCATTTTAATGGTCACACAGATTTCAATTTTCTGAGATATCTGCAGTCTGGCATAGCATCACAATTATAGAGATCATTTAAATAATATGTGAAGACAGGCTCTTGGTAAGTAACTGTTTCTTCAAAAAATCAATCGGCAATTTGCAATCTTTGACCTTTAATTCATTTTATCATATCCCTATGCCCAAATCTCTTCATTCTGGTGACATTTATTGTAAAATATCAGCCATCATATTTTATGATAAACATCTACTTTCTGTTACCCAAACTGCACTTTTGGCTGTCATCCGGCTGCCCCCACACAATCTTAGGAAATCCCATTCAAAATTTTCTTATCAAGCAAGATAATTCATTACAGACAATTAAGAGCAATGGATCCTGGGAGCAACTTATCCATGACGTAATTTAGACAAAATCATGTATAATATAGCTTCAACATGTTCAAGGTTATGCTAAAGTGGCTTTTGAAGTCCAGCCTTTGTAATAAAGTGTGAACTGTGAATTTTATATCCTGGGTCCGTTGTATTCTACTTGTCTATAAACTGATCCAAGACATACAAGACATGGTTCACGCTCATACTAAAAAGGGACTTCAAAAGCCACTTCAGCGTAACTTTGAAGGTTTATTTTTTCAGTGACTTTGTTTCAAAACTTGATAATTACAACATAGATCAGTTATTCCCTCACCAGAATGCATGGCTCCAGTCCGTATTACACCATCTTGCTCAGAAATTTTTTGAATGGGATTTCCCCACACTGTATTGGGACAGCCAGATGAGAGCCCAGAAGTGCAGTCTGACCCCCTAGGTAACCTAGACTAGATAAATGTCGAGATAACAACAACAAATGTTTTCAACTTTTGAGTGTTCCTGAGCCACATTTGCAAAAAACAAAATGGCTGCCACTCTCTGCCTTCATCTATAAATCTGCACTGTGTAAAGACAGCATAAACCCTTGAATGTTCTCAATGTCAGTATTTTACGAATTAATGTAGATTCATGTCATATGGAAAGGTTAAGCTTTTCCTAGCTTTGGCAGTTTAGATTCCTAATAGATTCCTAAATTTTATAATTTTTTTTCTGTTATTCTACCAGCAATAATTGAATGAAATGGTGAAAAGTTTACAAGATGTCAAAGTGTGATCACTGCAATACATGCATGAGGTCAAAGTTCAGAGGTGAGAGTTTAACCACAGAGGGACCGTGGTTTAACACTGTCCTAGTTCAGTCAGTTGTCCTAGTAGTAGTGTTTGCATTCAACACATGGTACAACTACATGTACGTGGGGCAGTGACTAAAGTGTTCATATGCTTCAACACAGGGTTTACAGCAAAGTAAATTGTAGCAGCTTGTGTTTTGAAGTGTAACAGAACACATGATGCAAACATGACAATTCCCTCAGATTCAACTCTGAACCTATCTCTGTTAAATCCACAGATATCATCATTGATTTGTTTTTTTTTATCATGGTGATAACTGCTCCAGAATTCAAGCATTCCTATGAACTTCAAAAGTGGTAAGTCACCTAACAGTAAAATGTCTTACCCTCTCAAGAAAGCAATACTCTTTTCAAATCTGTAGTGATAGGCAAACTGCATCAATATTATTACCGAAAATTTACGTGATGAATCATGGAATTTTGATGAACCGTGAAATAGTCCATATTTATGAAATGTGCACTCTGACCTCAGGTCTGTCCCAGAATGCATCAATTCTGATAAAATAGGTTTGTACAAAATTCTTCCTACAGCTGATTACTGTTCATAACAGAGACAGGATTACTTGATCACAAGGCAGATATTTATGTAATTCAACACATGGTAGACTGTGTTTCCATTTGATCAGAATTGATACATGTAATAATGATAACTTTCCTGCAGTCAGGGACTGTGGTTCATTACAGCTGTAGTGGAAGTGTCAAATTGATTCTTTCTTGTAGGTTTTTACAACTTGAAAAAAAAGATGGTGTCAAGTTTTAAAAGCATCCTTTGTCAATGACAGTGGTCTGTCAATAGTTGTTATTGTCCATGAAACCAATCACAACTGTAGTGGACTGCAGGTAACCATGGTGTTACAAATTTATGTAAACAACTGATGCAATGCAAGCAGCTCTCTGAATGGTGTAACAAAACCTAAAAAAACAAATCATAAATACAATACCTTCAATGAAAGCTACAATGTGCACTCTGACCAAAGATCTATCCTGAAGTCCATCAATTCTAATGATATAAGGTACCCGGTACTACCGGTATGGCACTCGTGTAACAATTTTTCTTTACATTTTTTTCTCTCAGATTTTGCTGATACAGAATACCACAGTGAAAGTCTCCAAGACTTCAAATTATATTGTTGTGTGATGTTCTGTGATGTTGAAAGTTTGCAGGTACATGTAAGTGAGTATATTAAAATCGGGATTTCCATAAGTTGCCATTCCTGACATGAATGAAGGCATGGCATGACATCAATGACCTTAATGTGAACTGTAGTCAACAATCTGAGTCAGTTCATGTCAATACCATAGTTTATATCTTTGCCTTTGCATGGGACAAGGGAGTACTTGTAGAGTGTAAGTTCAAGTTGTACATGTCATAGTTTTTGATGTACTAAACACAGACATAGGAACGTTCTAATGATATCAGGATCTGACTGAATTAATTCATGGATATATTTTCTTCAGTAAAAGTTCACACATTTTGAAGAATTTTTCTGAGGCATTTGATGACAGTTTATAATGTTTCTATTGTTTTGTAGATTGTGACACATGGCTGAATGTTCTCTTATCATACAGAATATTAAAAAATTAATACAATAGCTGTAGCAGAACTTTTACCTCTCAATTTTTTTTCTTGGTTCACACATATGACTGGCTCAAAACTCGTGAATATACCCATGAATATATAAATAAGTTTCTTTCAGCAAGGCATAGACAAAAATGAACTCCGTGTGACTTTAGATAAATTGTTGCATGTCGGTCGAGTGATTTTTTTGTGTGGAACGCCAAACCTTAGGGTGTAAAAAAAGAAATCTGTGCGTGTTGAACAATGAACCTCCAAAGTCAAATAACAAGCGCTGTAATTTAAAACATACAATCAAAGACTCCTTAATACCTTTCTCTCCTTGTTTCTTCAGATCAGATTGTTCCAATTGATGTTCTAATTCTGCTACTTTGTCCTGAAGTTCCTTGATCAGCTTCTGGTTCTCTTTGCGTTCAGACTGTAATTTCTCTTTCTCCATACTGTTCCCAATGCGTTGACTGACCATTGACTGCTCACTGCTCTCTAACTTCTGTGTCAGTTCCTTACATCTGTCTTCCAAGGTACCCTTCTCTTCCTTTGCCGCCTTCAGTTGAGATTCTAGAGTTCTCCTTTCCATCTCCAGTGTATATTGGATATCGTCAATTGCTGAAAGCAACATAAAATGGACACATTTACACTGACAGTAAGTGTAAAACACTTAATATATTATCACATGCAAAAGCCAAGTCACCTCTGAACAATACATACCAGGATTTATACATCGGTCGTTCTACTCTAGGACAATTAAACATGTCTCTGTCATATATTTTGGTGCATCATAAGTTTTTTGTGTCGATCTTTTTGATATGCTTGTCAATATAAAGAAACAAATAGCCCATATTTCTCATATGATCAAAATTTGTGTCTAACATGAACATTTTGTACAAAGCAGTCATAATTATAAGGGTCTGATAAAATACATCCACTATGCAAATTTTTAGTCCTTGTGTTTCAGTTTTTTTGCAAATGTGGGGCTTCCCGTTTGTAGAAACCCCACTGCCACCGGAACTTTCGATGCACAGAGTACACTTTCATGCATTATCCACACTGTTTCAACTGCACTGCAACAAGGGGACCAGGTCATTAAGTGCTACGTCCAGGCCACATGCTAAACCTCCAAAAGTTGTCTAATGAAATCAATATTTTCATAGACTGCTGCAATAATTAATCCTCGAACAATGAAAACAGGAGAATGTAATGCCTGCATTAAAGGAATATGTGGAAATAATGAACCTGAAGCTGGTCGCATTTCCGTGGGTTCAATAAGGTACTAGAACACAGATAGTTGGACTCCATTTATTTTTTTCTGATCTACTAACTGTTGGGTGATTCATTTTAAAGGACTTTCAATGTCTTAGTTTGTCGACAATTCATAAAATGTTATTTTCCCCGTAGAGTTAACACAGGAATGGCGGCCTTTTGAATTTCAAGTATTGCAAAATGTTGGGTAGCTTCTTTTATTCCAAACTTTGCATGTTGACCCAAGATTTTTGTTGTTGATTTGGTAAGAATGGTTGAAAGTCTTTCACTTTTGAGGCGCATACTGCCGTAAGCATTGAAACCAGGGTCAGGCATCATGTTACAGTACTGTTTATGCTGTTGAGATTCAGGAGATTTTTGTTCTCGAAAAATAGCGTAACTTTCATCTGAGGTAAATTCCTAGGCCTATATGCTATCTCTGGAAATCTTGAATAACTTTGCAGAAGGTACGTGGGACTGAGAAGACCATTGGTATTTGCTCCGTTCTCAATAGGTGAATGCCATGTTCCTTGTTCTAGCCACGGACGACCAAAAATGATTGACAGCTCCCATGATGTATTGATATTACCTGAAAAGTTGTTCAAAGTTTAAATATGGAATCGTTATGGGAATCTACTTGACGAATTAATGGATGCATCAATGATTACCTTCAACAGTGTTATAAACTGTCCAGGGTGAGTTTCAGTATGGCCAAAAACTAGGATGGATTACATTAAGCTTGATCTGTTATAACATGTTTAACAATACACTCCTGGGTAGATGATCATGGATACCCATCAAAGTTTGGTATTGGGTAATATTTTATTTGAATATCTAGTAATCTCAATGAGATGTACAAGGATAAACCACAAATACTTACATTGTCCTTGTTCAGTCTGAGAACTATTATCAATTCTTCCTGTGACCATTGTGTGAGATTTCTGATCAATGTCTTCATCCTGAAATATTGATGTCAAAGTACAACAGGATATTTTATAGCCAGCGTTTCCGTTACGATTTCAAAACTTGCGTACGATTTTTCGCAACTGGGTTTTTATTTGCGTAAAATGTATCAAAAATGCATACATTAGGAATCGGTATCTGAAGTGAGTTGAGCAGTCATTTTTGTAGAACTTTGGGGGTCCTTTAATGTGCATGTTCTTTTTAGCAAAAAACAATAGCCTGGGGGGGGGGGGGGGGCTTCAAAGTATATGTAGCTGAACGCTCTCAATGCCGTGATGTAGGTCTCATATATGATCGTGGAGCAGCCTAATGATTTCATGTCCAAAGAAAATACTTTCTGACCACGAAATTAGTGTTTTCAAAGGGCTAACAAAAAGCAGATACTGGTAAAGTCCAGCTGGACCTCAAGAATGCAACCCAACAGAGTCTAAAACACTTTCCAAATATCATGCGACGTTATGACACTGTATTGTGTTACCAACAACATAGACTCGATCGATTCTCGAATTTTTTGCATCTGTTTTTCTGATAATGAAATACAATGTTGCATAAAGACTTGCCGTCCACTAAAGTCTAACATGTTGCAATATCATAATAAATGTTACTTGCAAGCAGGTGCATACATGTTCTATTTTTGTGGTGCATTGAACCACGTTCAGGCAATGTAGTGGGAGCCAAGTACGTCTGTGTCATTGGGCAGTATTTCTCAATGCATATTAGTTTACACAGTCATGATTTTTTTTTGCGTATTTCAGAACAATTTTGCGTAAAATACGCAGGATTTTGCATTAACGGAAACACTGAATAGGATGTTCTTTCAAACTTGACATCATGAATTTCATTTTCTATGATGAATAATATAATATGAACAACTTGTGACATATTCTAATATCTTGTCTTCATAGATAAAAATACTTTTATGTAATAATTGTAAACTTACATCAGTGAGTATCTCTTCATCATCTTCTCCCTCAATGACATCATGATACATTATGACAGGTTCAAGTCCACCTCCATCTCCTGAATGAAAATAAGGATGTATGAGCTAAGACAACTTGCTGCTACAGAACTTCTGTGAAATTCCAGTTAATAATTGCTAATAAATGCTGGTTATGATTGTCAGACAGACGTGTATCTAGGATTGATTATCCTTTTTTCAAGTTAAAGTGTTATAAATAAAGTGTATTTTATCTAAAGGCAGATATTTTACATCTAACATGGCTATGGCTTACATATGAACTGTGCAGTCTCTTGTTTTCTTAACCAGATTGAGAAGATTGACTGACTTAGGGATGCTTTCTCCAAGGAAAGAGAATCTCCTAGTTGGATTGATACAGCTACATTTCCAGAAACACCTGTTTTGACTCAAACAGTGCTGAAATATCATAAGGTAGGGGTTTTATCAGTTTACACTGATTCAGATGTACACTCTTTGTCCTAGAACGCCTATAACGTATCCCTGAGTTATGTCTGAGATGTCACATATTACTTAAAGTGGACTTTCTTCATAAAATGTGAAGAATGCATTCAGTGATAATAAAGCGACAGTAAGTGAATGTAATCGTCATCCAATTGTCAAAACTTGAGAAATGCAACATATTTACCACAACTATTTATATAGAAATATAAAATTTTCTGTTTGGTCAGGTATTTTCACCCTTGATTGTAAACATAATCTTAATTTGCTTGAAACACGGCAAACTTACTGTTTATGAAGAACAGTTCCAGTTCATCAAATCTGGCTTGGTCATATGTTGCTTTCAACTTGAGTTGTAATCCAACTTTGTCAGCCTCCTCTCTCATCTTATCAGTTATCAATAGTGGTTCAAATGAGTCAGGAAAACTACCAGATAGACATGTTTGTTTCAATCTGTACAGGTTATACAGAGTAGGTAGGTCAAGTGAGATTGCCAAGGAATCTCTTTTGGTACTCATGGTAACTGTTCCTTCACCAAAGCTATCCCTGCAGTTTTGATCTACTCTTTGGAGAGAAGTGTTATTTGTTATAACCTCACTTTCTGTTTTGTCAAGCTCTGCTTGGATCTTCTCCCATGCTGCTTTCAATTGCTCCTTTTTCTCCCTGACACTTTTCGTTTGGACTTGACTGTCAAGATCTCTCATTTGTTGCTGGTAGGATTCTTCATCTAGTCCAACATGAACTGTGAAAGCATTTGAATCTGGTATTTAGAAATCAGATGAAGAACATGTTATATGGCTAAAACTAGCTTTGCAGTGAAGTCAGTACACTCTCAAACAGATTTTGTGATCTTCATTCACAAACCCTTTATAGTGCACCACAGTGTTATAGCATGAAATGTAGAGTCTGGACTTACAAGCTGTACTAGCACAATTAAATGAAGACAATATCTCTTTCAAAAACCAAAATGCCACATTT